>NC_142929.1:124540215-124669991 GCF_046866305.1 Octopus bimaculoides | reverse complement strand
TCTGCTAACAAGGTGATATATTTGTAAACTCAACTTGCTTTTATCACAGACATGTGTTAGGCATATTTTTCTTTTGAAAACTATTTATCTATTTGTGTGTATTATTTCTTTATTGCTCACAGGGGGCTAGACATAGAGGGGACAAACAAGGACAAAGGGATTAAGTCGATTACATCGACTCCAGTGTGTAACTGGTATTTATTTAATTGACCCCGAAAGAATGAAAGACAAAGTTAACCTCAGTGGATTTGTGTGTATTTATTGCTACTGGGCTGCAGCTATGCTGGGTTCTTTAAATGTCTTAATCAATTCTATCAATCCCAGATGCTCTTCCTGTTACTAACCCATTTACTTGCTTCTAATGAAATGCAAGGATATTATGCAACAGATGATTTTACAAATTTGTATTATAATTCAGAGATAATATTAAAAAATGCTTAAGTAGAAGTTATTTTGGGTTGCCAATATCTTGGGTGTAGGTGTTGTAGATAAAGTGTACTATCAACAGAGAGTAGATAAATGGTGTAATTGAGGGAAGATAAGTAATAGAATAATTAAATGCAGATGAGTGATATCTTTGATTTTTCAGTTTATGCCACCCAAGTATAATTAATGGACAGACAAAATGATGGATTTATGAGGCTATTTTGACCATCTGGCAGCTACATTACCATTATAACTGGTGATTTCAATGATCATGTTAGGGTAAAACTAGGAAGAGTACACTGGTACACATAGAAGCTGTGGTCATGATAGAAAAAATATAAAGAGGTAACAAGGATTATAGTGTTTTGTGATACAAATGGTATCCCCATTTGCTAAATAGATTTAAGTATGTTAACCAGTCTCATGACCATCTGTGGTCATGAGAACTAGATTGCCCCTTTTCCTGATAAGATCAAAGCAAACAGAAGGTTGTGAATATCAAGCCCAAACTGTATAGGTGAATAGTTTAGTAAGCAAATTACAACTAAAAGAAAAGTATGGAATTAAAATACCCTTCTGTTAGGTGTAATTCCCAATTATCACCATATGATGAATATTTTCATAAAAAGGATGAGGTAGAAAAGTATAATATAGAGTACAATTGGTCATTTGCAAAAAGAATCCACTGCTCATCAGAAGGTTGGCTGTATCATTTACTTTCAGCATAGTTCAGATGAAAATAGGTAAAGCTTCAGGTTCATCAGGAGTATTCAATGGAATGCTGAAAGTTTATTTACTTATTAATCAGGTAGTATAAGGTGTTATTGCTTATGCTTGGCACAGTTGAGTCTTTGTAAACTACTACAAGAACAGAAGTGATGTCTTGGAGACAAGCAGTTAGTGCAAGTCACCCACCTTGAATAAAAGATATTTTGAGTCAATGTAGGAGCCTCTACATGATCAGCTAACTTGCTAGAAATCATGGCCAAATATGAAATTTGGCTGTCGTTGGCTGATATATTAGATCATATTGTCCTGAACTGTCTCATAAAAGAATGAGATGTTCTTGTCTCTAACATTTTTGACCTTTTGTGTATGCTCAATTAAGACTGGCCTGGATGAACAGCCCTAATTGAACAAAGACAACATGTTGTTGCTGTGACAGTTTTGTATCCTTTGCTAATCACAAACGTTTTTACTTCATATTTTTAAAACTAGAAAATGTCTTAAACATTTTCATATTCTGTATTCTGGTGGATTCTAAGAAAGTTATATGCAGTTCCTTTTTAATTCTTGAGGCAATAATGCAGAAGTTCAGTGAACTTGGAAAGATGAAATGTTTTCATTGCAAAGTATGTTGAATAGCTGCAGAAAAGTTTCAAACTTGGAAGAATATTTTAGAATCCAGGTTCAATGTCGAATGGTCAATGTAGAGTCCCAGTGTCATTTGAGAAATGTACCTCCGTGAGTAGGTAAGAATTTGATATTGTGTGTTCAGTGGATACATGAAAAATGTATTGTAATTCCTGACAATTTTAAAGTGATCAAGGACTTCAAGTGCAAAGAATATTTTACTATGAGAAGTTGCTTAATGAGTATGAAAGCCAACCTTAAAATGAACCATTACCAGGACTAGAAAAATTGGGTATACTCAGCATGGTTAGTAAAGCAGTTAAAGCAAAAGCTTGAAGAAAATATGTTGGACATGGTAGAAATACTAGATTAATGTACAAGAAAGCTAGATCAAAATGAGTGTAGGAGAGATAACTGTATTGATGTGGATATGGACAATATGTGCTTGCTGATAAACTGCTATGTATTGATATTGGAAGGTAATTCTCATGGAAGATTGAAAAAGAGGTGCACTTAGGGTGTCAAACTTCACTGTGAGATGACATAGGATAAAGACCTGATAACTTGTCTTAGTGTAGAGTTGGCAAAAATGTTAGGATGATGATAGCTATAATGATTATTTGGAAAATAAGCATATTTGCAAAATAGAAAATAGACCTGCATATAATTTTAAAACCTGCTTTTTACAATGGCCACTAATATTTAAGTATAAGTTTTATAAATATAGAATTATGATTGGTGTCATTTAGGGCACTTGTTTATAATTCCTTGTTCTAATTACCCTGTTATATGCTATTACTGCTAGGTTTAAAACCCATCATTGATAAAACTACAAAATGAAATGCTTTTTAATGTTCCATGTTAGTAAATAAATTCATATGGATCTATTAAAATATGCTTTGCTGTTTTGTTTTTAAATTTTTATTTTGGTGGCAAAATGTATTTTAGAATCTTCATTGTTTTTCACAATGCAGAAGGCAGTACAAGTTTTAAATGGCATCTCTCCAGCAGCTTTTTATCCCTGTTTCATTGCAATGTTCTTAGATCAGTCCATTTACCATATTCCAGATTATCTTTCATTTTCCTCTCATCTGGCTGTATCTTCTTCAACCATCTCGCATCACTTTTGTCTCAATTCTCATTCACTTCATTCGCTCTTATCACTCATTTTCATCTCTTGATCTGTCTGCTCTCTTGCAACCAACATCTGATGCCTTTTGATAGTTTTGTGTTAAACAGGTTATTAAAAATGATTGGATTTGATTAATGAATTTTTTTTTTTTTTTTTTGCTCAGTCATTTAATAACTTCAGATGCTTCACTGTTCAATTATTTATTTATGGGTGGCTAGAATAAACACTTGCAGTCATTAATTTCATCTATGCTTTAATGATTAAATGCTAGTGAACAATTCCATACTGAATAATTTAGCAGAGTTGTATATAATTAATAAATGTTTAGAATTGTTGATTTCTGTGTGTGTAAAAATGTAGCTTGTATGTGGATTTGATAAGGTTTGAATTTTCTTGAATATTTTGTGGTGTAGTTTTTGTAGCATCTCTCAGTAGGTCATGAAATTCATTTTGTGAAGAAGGGAAGATATAGATTTATTTTGAGATTGGATTAGGATTGAGGATATAATCAGCTATGCTCCAATTTCCTGATATTACAAATATATATTTTCTTGACTTGGAAAAGTGAAGTTGATCCTGTGTGATTTGAACTTAGGATTAAATCTAAATAAAACCAAGATGTTGAATTCTCTGCTTTGTCTCAGCTCTCTTAACCACCATAAGAAAAAGGGAATATATTGACAGGAATATTAGGATGTATATGTTGTATATAAAAATAAAAAAATGTTACTGTTTGTGTATGTTTCCAGAACCTGGAAGCCATGAGTTTTTCTCAAAGCAATAAAGTTTTTCATAGTGTTTTCTTTTTTAGTTTTATTTTCATTTCCACTAAGATTTATACATATCATTATAAAAGTTTTTATTTTTATTCTAATCATTCACATGAAAGCGAAATAAGTATATATTTATAGCCAGCTTTCCAAAGACTATTAATTGAAAAATAGGTTCATTTAGTAAAAAGAAATTAATTAGATGATAGATTTACCTAATTAAGTGAAAATAAGTTCTATTCAATTATCAAAGAGTTACCTATCAATAATAAAAATGCTATTGTTTTTCCTAACCATATTTGATGCTTCATAATTAATTTTTCACATAAACGAGGAGTTTGTTATGCAAAAAATATAATCATGATATGGCTAATACTCAAATAGTGTTTTGATTCACGCACTAATATTGTGTACTTTTCTGGGTGTTTAGCATGGATTAGGATGGGGAATTTTTGAGGATGGATTTTGTAGATGGCTGCTCTTCCTGTCACCAACCCTTGTTTTCATTCAAGGAATTGTTTTTCTTTCTGAGGCCTTTGAAAATGCAGAGCTGCAAGTCATAATGTCAACACAATATTAACATTACTACCATTTCACTTGGCATTGAAATATCAGTGTTTTTACACACGCATGCGCCCCCCCCCAGGTTTCTATCTGCCAAATTCTCTTACATGGCATTGGTTAGCCTGGTGCTATAGTAGGGGGCACTGAAGCTAAGTAGTTGCAAAGCAAATTTCTTAACTAAACACCCATGTCTGCATCTGTATAAAATACAAAACCTAAACATATTTACATTTTTGAATTCTCTCTATATATATTTAAAAATAAAATTAAAAAAATTTATTACTTGATATATGAAAAAAAAAATTTTCCCACCATTAAAAACAAATTTTATGATTTAGTTTGAGGAGGATGGGCAATGCTCATAAGTGGCCTTGGAACATGGAAGAGAGGAAGACACCACTACAAATACCAGAATCCCTGTTATGAATACGTACAATAATGCTAACTTTTATAAAGAGACTAAAGGAGCAGCTGATAGAAAGGAAACTGAGTGACAAATTAAGTCTATCCACCCAAGAATAAATACAGACAGTCTGAAAGGCTTTTGTACAGTTTTTTGTCTAAACCCCCCCCCCCCCCCCCCCCCAATGTTTCTCAAGGTGAGGACATGGTAATATTTTAGTAGGGCATGGCTTCCATTAGAAAAGGTTGAGAAACACTGGTCTACCCCAATTCACTCACAAGGTTTGGGTTAATCTGAGGTTATAGTAGAAGTCATTTGCCAAAAGTGCCACTCTGTTGGACTGAATCTGGAATCACATGATTGTAAAGAGAATCTCTTAATCACATAGCCATATCCCTGCACCCATTGTACTAAACTTAGTTGAAACTGCTGTTTCATATCTGGAGATTTAAATTCAGACTTGGAAGAAAATCGTTGTAAAAAAAATTCTTCACATGGTTTTTGTGTGTTTGCTTTTGCTACATGTGTAGATTTAATGTTCCACCTTTTAAAAATAGCAAACAACTTTGTTATCCAAGACATTTTAAGGATTTAACTACTTACGAAGTTAATTGATGTAGATTGTTGGGAAAATTTGACCTTGATCTAATTTATTTTTCCCTGACTGTTGATATTTTGAAGCGAATTCACTTTGCTTTCCAAATGTTATTACTTTTTTATATATACTTTTAATAAGTGGTTGAACAGTCTATACTAACAAAGTATATTAGCTTTCAGAGTAGTCTTTGAATTATTTTGTCTGTATTTTGTTTTAAAATACTGTAAATAAAATCATTTAAATATGAAATATAAGAAATTAAAGAGGAAAAAAGTAAAAAAAGCAAAACAAAACTGTTAATGGAATCTTTTGGTCTATTATTTGTGTGTGTATTATTTGACTTATAGCCCATAATAAGCATAAACAAAATAGTGTAAACTGAAATAATTTGATTCAGAGTTTAATGTGTCTAGGAGCCTATTTATTTATAATATAGGACAACCAAGCCTGAACCAATTCCTAACTGATACAGGAAATAGATACAATATGAAATATAATAGTAAAAGAGACTAATAACAGTTACATGTGTGAGACTGAGAATGAGGCAAGCTCTTTTCAATTGTTTTAGAGAGGTTAATGAAAGATTACTAATCAATGATTATAATTAACGATGTGTCTGTTTGACTCAGTTGTAAATATAGTCCCTTATCTTTGACTATGATATATATGTACCCACACAGAAGCAGAATATTTTACTTTGCTTCGTATAAAAAATGAACTTCTACAACTCATAAAGCATAAAGGTTTGGTTAACTTCAGTAGTCGCTAACCCAAATCCAATAATACCTCATTTTAGTCCAGCTATACTTTCTGTATGGTGTTTGTGCATTTTGTTAATCTCTGACTAACAGATGCAAATATGTAAACAGGGTCTCTTTTGCTCAACTGTATTCAGATATAGGTATTGTTTTATTTTTACCTTTTATCTTTAACTCATTTCGGTCACTGAACTGCAGTCATCAACCCCAGTACTAATTTTTTTAATAAGCCTGATATTTACTCTGTTGGTTATGTTTGCCAAACTGCTAAGGTACAGGGATGTAAGCAAACCAACACTGGTTCACACACACACACACACACACACACACATGATGGGATTCTTCAGTTTCATTCTACAAATCCACTCACAAGGGTTTGATCATTCCAAGGTGCCATGTAGTGGGACTGAATCTAGAACCATGTTGTTGAGAAGGAAACTTAGCATACAGCCACCTGACTTCAACTCATCAGTCATTTTCTCATTTTCCATTCAGCATTTAATTCTTTAGATTATTCTTTTTAATTTCTTTTTTGCTTCACAACAATCTTTTCAACATTGTATATTCGTTTAACTCAGAGGAATATTATAACTGAACACCCCCCTCTTTTTTTAAAAAATTTTCATCTCTTCTATCTTTTTATTTTAGTTTCCTGTTTCTTAGTGGTATTCAATCAAGTTTTAAATCTGTATTATTGTTTCATAATTTAGTTTAAGTAAATTAGAATGTGTGTTAATTATTTCTCTGTTATATTTTATGTAAAACTGTTATGAATTATGTAAATTTTCTGTAGTTAACTTTGTGTGGTTTATATGATATGCATAGGTTGAAAAAGTAAAATAATTATTAAAATACCTGATGATGAGGTGGAGACATTATCATTGGACAGAGATGAAATGATTTTATTCATTCATGTATTGAGATACTTTAATCAATATTTTGGCTTAAATTCTTCAAAGAAATCTTGCACCCATTTGCACAATCTCACACACTATCCCTCTCTTTTTCAATCATATTTCTGTGTGTATATGTGTGCACATACACAAGTGGTCAAAAGTCTGGACACTTTCTTATATAGTTGTTTATTGGTTTTGCACCTCTTTCCTGCTCATAATTATTTTACTAATCATCTTCAAAGAATATTTTATTGTTCACTATCCTGTGATGCTTTAAAATTGATATTGTTCTTCAACTGAATATGACAACTTAGAGATTTAAATATCCTAAAAACACGTATCAATCTACACCAGTAGTGTATGAAGCACCATATAAAACATACTTTACAGTATAATAGTTCGAAATAATATTTAGTAGAATAACCTTTTACTTTGATTATTACATCAATTCTTCTTGGCATGACAGTGATAAATTTCTTGAACTCCTCAAGAATTTATGATACTAAATAAAGTATTGATGAGTTTGTTGCTCAGTTAGAAACTGATTCCAGTTTCTTGATTTTGACCATAAATTTTCTATCTTAAATTAGGGGCTGTTTCCAGGCCATTATAAAACACCTGTTTTATATTCTTTCAGTTATTTCATTCTAGATTTTCTTGTATGACAAGGGGCTCCTTCATATTGAAAAATTACTTCATCTTCCAAATAACTTCTTAGTATTTATCATTTAAGTTCAGTTTGTAATTTTAAAGCCAACACTTTTTAAATATATAGTTCAACAGTATTACACTGTCAAGATGCTTTATTGTCATTGTAATACTTTGCAAGGAAGTTTTTGGCTTATCACTTACATGTTTTTATTCATTATTTCTAAGATCTTTTTCTCATCACTGCCAGAGAATTACTTTAACCCCTCTGTTACCATATTTCTGTTGAAATGCACTGCTTTTGTTCCAATAAATTTTTGAAAATAATGAAGAAATTAGTAAAATTGTGATAATTAAGCTGGTGTTTAGAATATATATTAGCATAAAATTTTGATGAAAGTTTGTATCATAGGGATAGGGGTGGTTTTGAGTGGGTTGGTATCAAAAGGGTTAAGGTGCACATGTCTGTGGAATGCTCAGTCACATGTTAACTCAGAAATAGATTTATTCAGATGATCAAACGACCGAATCCTCATTGTTGAGTAACAGAGATCCACCATCAGTATCTTGAAATCCTTTTAGCACGAAGTCATATCTCAAAATCCTTTTTGAAAAGAAGGAGCTACACTCTTAAATAGTTTGAAAGACAACTAGATACAATTACTGATACTGCAAAAAATTTTTTTTACTTCTTGCTTCAGCTTAATCCTTTTAAAGTGAATGTTTCAGTTATACTGTGTTACTATTTCAAATGTATAAGCTTTCAGTATTCTGTCTTCTACATGGTCATTCTTGTAGTTGTTTGGTATTTGTAATTGTTTTCTTTCTTTATATCATTGGTATTTTAAGTTGAATACCTTTCACACATTTTAAGTTGAATACCTTTCAAACATTTTATCAGGTTGGTGCAAAATTGTGGTTTTTAACCATCGACTTTAAAGTAATATATCTCAGCTCAGAATAACTTTATCATTCAAAATAATAAGCTTTAGAATATACACATTTTTGCTAGTAAGAAACAAGTCTATACCTGTAGCTTAGCATTCTGGAGCCCTGGAAGTGACGAATTCTATGAAGGTATTTTGAACTGCAGTAAGTTATTGAGATGCCTGAAAAAGTGGTATTTTGCATCAACTTAATTATATAGAAAGAGTACAATGTGATGGATGTGTAACAAAAAATTTGTAAATATGAGTGAAAATAAAAAGAATTGGTGAAATTTTAACTGTCCCTTAAAATACTTTGTAAACTTTTTTATATGAAACTTGTAAGTTCTCATTTTTTTACTCAAATTCTTTAAAATTTTTTCTTTGCTTTACATCAATCTTTCAGAAAACATTGTGTTCTCACATTAATTCTTTTTTGTTATCACAAGTCCTCATGTTTATTTGAACTTGTTTAGATAAAACTGTTGCCTGGTTTTAAGATAAAATTTGTACTGAGTATCTCTTTTGAGTTACTTCTTAGTATATCAGTTTGGAATTTTTGTTTCTCATTAAAGTTTTTTGTAGTAACATCTTGTGTAATCAATTTTAAAATTATTCCATTTAAATTCAGAATTTCACTGACCTTCAGTGTATTTCAATCTAACTCTCATTTTGAAAGCACTGAATTTTTAAATCATAATGATCAAAAGTTTTCTTTCAAATTTTACTGAAACATGCATTATATTTTAGTGCCTAATTTTTACCATTATCAAACACACCTGTTCCATTCTGTCATGGGTTGGACACTTTGACAGGATCAAGGACTGCGTTGTGCGCTAATGTCTGCTTTGGTATGGTGTTTATGGTTGGATACCATTCCTAATGCCAAACATTTTTCAGTCTGTGTTGGATGGTTTTTTGAAGCACTGATACTTATGAGATCATGATGCAGCTGGCAAGACTATGATCCTCTTTGACTGAATGGGACTACAGTACAGAGAGAGGCAGGTGTATGCTAGGAGATGAGGGGTTAAAAGTAAGATAGAAGGGGCCAGAGCAGAACAGGTTTCTTGCTGGAGAAGAGCTACATGGTTACTCACATTATAGAAGAGGCAGGGGAAGGGTGACCAGGGTGGAGCTGGAAAGAAATACAAATAGTTGTGATGCAGTGTCAGAGAGGACCCTCAAAAGATGAAGTGTGATGACAAAACAGAGTGTGTGGGTAGGTAGGATGTGCAAGAGTATTTGGGGGAATGAGTGATCAGTAATGGAGGATAGGTGAAGGGGTGAAGTGAAGAACAAGTGTTGAGGGGTGACAAATGTAGAGATTGAGCAAGGTTGGGGAGTGGATGTAGTGACTAGTGGAGAAGGGGTGGAGGTGAATTATGGGAAAATAGATATTATGTGTGAGTGTATAAAATATTGCTTCTATGAAATACTAATTAGAAATGTAATATAGCAGTAACATGCACAAGTAAATCTTACAGTGACTGACAAAAATATATTAACGTTATGGTCTGTTGAATATATATTAAATAAGCGATATATTTTGTTATATAATTGTAAATGTTTGATTTTAAGGTAATAAAAAATACAAAAAACCGAGGTTCAAGTGAATAATTAATGAACATTAGTGTGTGTGTGAGAGAGTGTTAACTAAGAATGAAATGATTAGATAACTAGATTAACTTGTAGTGTGTGTAAAAAAGCAGTTTAAAAAAATCATCTGGCATGGGAAAACAAAGCAAAAAAAAATAATTAGTTGATATTTTATTGAATAATTTTTATAGAAACTATTTTGTAATAAAGTAAGCATTATTTTGAATTTTAATCACAACACAAAAATTCATAGCTACCATATCTTTGTTATTTTAATTCCATCTTATTAATTCTACTGCAGTAATAGTTAAGCTGTGGATGTATATTGTAGTTACACTTTTGTTCATTCCAGATTGGATCAGATTTTTAGCATGCAGCTCATGAGCCAAATGGCCACTTTTTGTTATTTCATAGAATAAGTCTTGAATCATCCTATAAAATTTGCAAACCTGTTAATTTTTTAAGTGCAATTCTTGATTGTTTTCTCCCTCCTTTTTTCTATCTTGTTATACAGTATGATCTCACTCAAGCAAAACAGAAAGAACAGAAAAATTTTAAAAATTCATTGTAACTGTAAAATACATTGAATTTTAAAATGTTATCAGTCACCTATGAAGTTGCAATAATCTTACTACTGAAATGAGATTGAGTTCATACTCTTGTAGTGTGCATTACACATGAACAAATACATTAAAATGAATAAAAATCTAGTATAATTTGTCGGGAGTCAAAAAAGCCACATTTCATTATCGTGGATTAGCACAGTTGTGCTTTGGCAATGGCAGCCAATCAGAGCTGGTTGTGTACCTATAAAAGCAGCATTCATCAGAGTAGTGGAGCACGTCTTTTGGCAGTCAGTGAACCAGAACTTGACGCCATGACCGTCAGCGAACAGATCTCCATGACCATCAGTGAACAGATCTCTCTGACTGTCAGCGTACAATGCTGCACAACCATCAGCAAACAGATCTCCATGACTGTCAGCGAACAGATCTCCATGACCGTCAGCGAATAGATCTCCGTGACCGTCAGCGAATAGGTCTCCGTGACCGTCAGCGAACAGGTCTCCGTGACCGTCAGCGAACAGGTCTCCGTGACCGTCAGCGAACAGGTCTCCGTGACCGTCAGCGAACAGGTCTCCGTGACCGTCAGCGAACAGGTCTCCGTGACCGTCAGCGAACAGGTCTCCGTGACCGTCAGCGAACAGGTCTCCGTGACCGTCAGCGAACAGGTCTCCGTGACCGTCAGCGAACAGGTCTCCATGACCGTCTGCGAACAGGTCTCCATGACCGTCTGCGAACAGGTCTCCATGACCGTCTGCGAACAGGTCTCCATGACCGTCTGCGAACAGGTCTCCATGACCGTCTGCGAACAGGTCTCCATGACCGTCTGCGAACAGGTCTCCATGACCGTCTGCGAACAGGTCTCCATGACCGTCTGCGAACAGGTCTCCATGACCGTCTGCGAACAGATCTCCATGACCGTCTGCGAACAGGTCTCCATGACCGTCTGCGAACAGGTCTCCATGACCGTCTGCGAACAGGTCTCCATGACCGTCTGCGAACAGGTCTCCATGACCGTCAGCGAACAGGTCTCTACAACCTACATATATATACTCACCTTGTTCAGCACTTGTCAACAATCCCAAATAAATTATCAGGTTATTAAGAATGAAATGTCTGATTTTGAACTGAACCTTGGTGAACTCCTACCTGTACACTGAATTCATTGCTATACTCATTGCCAACTTTCACCTTACTGGCAGCATCCCTGTACGACTTGTACTACTCTCACTAACCACTCATCTATCCCTATCTTCTGCATTGACCACCAAATAAGGAAACAGTGGGCTCTGTCAAAGGCTTTCTCCATGTCGTAAAAAGCTAGGTATAGAGGTTTATTTTTGGCTAAGTTCTTCTCCTGCAGTTGCCTAATTAGGAATGTAGCATCAGTCATGCTCCTGTCTAGCACAAATATATACACACACACACATGGTACACATATAGGTGTGGATGTGTGGTAAGAAGTTTACTTCTTAACTACAGTTCCAAGTTCAGTTCCACTGTGTGGCACCTTGGGAAAGTGCCTTCTACCATACTCTAGGGCCGACCAAAATTTTGTTAGTAGATTTAGTAGATGGAAACTAAAAGAAGCATGTCATGTGTGCTTATGTTTGTCTCCTTGTTTTGATATTGTGTGATAGTTGTAAAATGATTGTCACTGTTATACAACCAGTGACATTCATTCTCAATGTTCTGTGAGAACATGTCTGGCCAGAGGGTTGGTGAAAGGAAAGGCATCCAATCACAGAAAATCTGCCTCAATAAACTCCTTCCAATCCATTCAAGTATGGAAAAGTGGACAATTAAATGATGATAATATATAGGGTCCAGCAAAATGATCTGACACATTTGTAGGTTTAATAAAAGGCAAATAAATTAAAGTTACAAAAAAGTTTTTTTCATTTTCGAAAGGTACATATAATGCCATTTTGTTTTTGTAGAGCATTGTGTTTGGAAATGCAACAAAATATCCCCAATGCATCTGTTGTGTTGTTAAGTGACGAGGCGCATTTTCATCTGTGTGCCACAGTGAATAAGCAAAACTTCAGATACTGGGCCAAAAACAACCCTCGTGAGTTGCATGAACGCCCTTTGCATTCTCCTCGGGTGACTGTGTGGTGTGCGGTATCAGAATTCGGTATATGGGGTTCGTACTTCTTTGAAGAAGACAACGTTACAGTGACTGTGAACTCTGATCGATATTATGAGATGCTAGAGAATTTTCTCAGACCCAAATTGAATATGCTCCACGATACGGAAAATGTTTGGTTTCAACAGGATGGGGCAACAGCCCACACTTCTCGACGTGTGATGGGAATTTTGGCCCGCCCGATCACCTGATTTAAATCCTTGCGATTTTTTCCTCTGGGGATACCTCAAGTCAAAGGTATACATTAATCGCCCTCGATCTATTGAACAACTTAAAGATGCCATTCGTCAAGAAATTGCTGCCATTCCTCATGAAATGATCCGCCGAGTTATGGACAACTTTCATGAACGCCTTCGACAGTGTGTGGACAATGACGGCTCCCATTTGACAGATTTAATTTTTAAAACGAAATAAAACAAAATGGCATATGTACTTTTCAAAAATAAATAATTTTTTTTGTTTCTTTACTTTTTTTTTTTTTTTTTTTTTATCCAAAAATGTGTCAGATCATTTTGCCGGACCCTATATATGCATTTGACTCTGTAGAGGTTCCGTCTACAAGGTTATTGGATCTGCTATTAGAGTACGAAATGAGGGAGAAGTTACTATTTCCTTAAAAAAAATAAGTTAGAACACATGAGTTAACATAGTCTTAGATACACTGCTGGATGAAATTATTTTGAGTGTAATGCTTTTGAATAAAGGTTAATTCATTCAGAGCCCACCTATTGCTAAGGTTTATATTGAACTTAGAAATCTTTGACAACCTGAATTTCAACACTTGTACAGCAGTAGTGGTATATAATTGTCCTATAGATTCATGGCCAAGGAGATACATGTAGCAACATAGCATGAAATAAAGTTTTGAGTTCAATCTTAGTCTGAAAATATATATATATATATATGCATAGTAAATATGGTGACTGACAATGAACAGATCAAACATGGCATGTTTTACAAAACAAGAAAAAAAATGAGATTAATTGTTCAACAATTGATTCTATCAGTATATAGTTGTGTAAACTTGATGTTTTTCATATCAAGTATTTTGAAATGGGCACTTATTAATTAATTTGTCTGAAATAATGAGGATTGATAAATACAGACATTTGAATGATTAATAATTAAATATATGCACAACAATAGACAATATATTTTCTTGTCAGTTTTCTTCCTCAATGTATTTTACTGTTGGCAATCAAATAATTGTTAGATTTTTGTTTTATTTGATTTCTCACCTTGATTATTACATCAGATAAATTTAATTACTGGAGAAATTTAATAAAAACAGAGAGGAAATAAAAAAAACTTTGTTTTATAGTAAGCTAAAATCCTTTAGGCTTTTTTATAAATTTTTTTACAGTGCTTTTGGCTGGCATTCCTTAATGAAATATATAATTGCAGGTTTCTTTAGATTTAATTATTTCTGTTCATCAAAGACATTTATAAAAAAGTGTATTGATTTGTATTAACATTGTCTTTTATGTTTGTTTTATATTTTCCCCTTCATTTGTGAATAAGTTGGATTTAAAACACTGCTATTGTTTCAGTAATGATTTGTTAAGAGACTTGTTACAAGGAAATGGATCACTTAAGAACAAGTGGCAGTTAACATTATAAATGAATGATTGTATGGTTTGTGTTGTTGAAACATCAAGCACCTTATTTATAAAAAATAAAATTCTTGTACCAGTTTCTTAGATCTGAGATAGTTTTTATTTTCTTTTTATCAAAGAAGACAGGTGAGACCCTTTCAGTGTCCTCTACTATCCAAGTTATATGAGCATTATATCCTGGTGAACATTTGCAAATTCCTACAATATTTTTAGTATAACAGCAATTTTTCTCAATTGCAAGAAGTCAGAGAAAGCATTTTGGCAAGTTGTTATATTGCCTTAGCTGTTTTTGAATCTGATATGTTTTCTTGTGGATTTAAGATATACATTAAATTTTATTTTTAATTCCCAGAGAGCAGAATTCTTCTGGGAGTCCTAAGCCTTAACTACAAAAGATATTTTAATTTCATATATTCTGTAATTTAACCTTGCTTAAAGAAAATATTCTTACTATTAGAATAAACATCAACTGGTGTGTGTGTGTATATATATATATATATATATATATATATATATATATATATATATATATATATATATAATGCCCTCTTGTAACAATTTTGAACTTTTAATATATTGCTGAATTGTTAAATATGTTGCTATTTGTGTTTTAAAATTTGATTCTGATATATAGTAAGTAGCTCAAGTGAGAAACTCCTAATATAAGTTCACAACTATTCTACACTACTTTGTCATTTGACTTCATCATCATATGTCTATTTTTCCATGCTTGCATGAATTGAATGGAATTTGTTGAGGCAAAACTTCTGTCACCAACCCCAACTTGTTTCCAAGCAGGTTAATATATTCCCCTCACTAGACATGTTTTTCACAGAAGACTGGAAATGAACAACCTTGCTTGTATGATGATGATGCTCATTTACACCCATCACATGATGTCTAGACAAGAGTACACACACAAACGCTTATACAACAGTATTCATTTAATTTCTGTCTATCAAACCCACCCACAAGGCTTATGATCAAATTATAAATATAGTGTTTCTATCTTTGATTACAATTGAAGAATATGCATCTATAAAACATTTTTTTAAAATAATCTATTCCAATTTGGAAAAATGAGAGAGGAATGAGTTACCAATCATTTAAAATTTTTTTGTATTAACTTTCATAGTACACAATTTCAAGTTTTGTTAAAAATAGAAAAGAAATCCAACTAGAATGATTTTTGTTTTCTTATTAATAAGTAGAAGTGAAGTACACCAGCTGTAGATCAAATACTATGTGATAAAATCTAATTTTAATAATCTTTATGCAAGAATTACATATTTAACAATTGAGCAATATATTAAAAATACAAAGTTGTGAAAAAGAGAATCAAATTTTTTCTTTAAATTACAATATATAGTGTTTGAATGGAAAAGTATGTGCATAATGTCTATGTTAAAGAATGAGGAAAAACTATGGCTTCGAATGAATTGAAAACGCAGAGGTAAAACATGTCACTTGAGTGCATAAATTTCAGTACAAACCTGAATAAGAAAGCCTGTGATAGCTTTCTTGGAGTTTAAAGCAATGGTTTATGGATGAGTTTTATAACTTTTGTGCTTGGAAGGATTCTTTTTTTTCTTCAATAAATTTGTTTTGGTAAAGCAAAGTAGGTATAGTGCCAAAAATTGTAGATTGAACTCTTGCTTTGTTTGTAGGTAAATAAGTGGAATATAATATTTTATCAATGTACCTATGAAGTTATGGTGTTCTGATGAATAGTTTCAAATGGAGTGATAAAAGATGAAGAATTACAGAAAAAAAGATAACACTAATGAGTTAGAAGCTGAAGTTATCTATGAATGTAAGTTAATTCATAGTTTGTTAAAATGGTTAATATTAATGGTTGATTTTACTCAGTCTCGGAACTTGATTTCTAAGTTCATTCTTATTTATTTGTAGGATAATTTGTTCAGCATAAATTGCTCAGTAATATCGTTATCAATGATAAAAGATGGTAATGCCTTGCTAGAACCAACTGTTTAGCTACAAGTAAATGGTTTCCATCAGTGAGTGATAATTTTGATAGATGTCCCTTCTCTTCATGTTTGCCTCTATGCTTGTAGGTAGCTACAGCTACCTACAATACTGAACTGATACTTATCTACATGCTGACCAGGTAACCTCTATGTTCTTGTTTGACTTACTAGAAATAGTAGCCTTATCTACTTCAAATGAACTCTGAAAAAGGAAAGCTACCTTGGACAAAGTTGTTTGAGATATGTTTAAAAAATTAGACTGGTCAAAACTGGAATATATTTGGTTATAAGTCTGCTTGATCTGGACTGATCAACAACTGTACCTATTTCTGCTTTCCTTTGAATAAGCATAAAACTATGTTTTTAGGTGAAGTAAGGAACAGTGTGATGTTGCAATACCTATGCCTTTACCATGACAATTAGCAGGGTTAAGAAAGTGAAATGGCTTTAGCCAGGTAGTGATATTGTCAGTTGTAGCTTGCCAGGCCAGGCATCTTGTTCTGTATTTATAGTGTTTGTTACTTCTTAAATAGTAAATATTGACTTCTTCTTATTGCCACAAAGCCATCGATTTGTAAGGAAGTGCTGTAGTCAATTGAATTGATTTCCAAGTCATGCCTTATACTTATTTTATCAATCCCAAATACATGAAAGACAATCGACATTGGCTGAATTTGAACATAGAATATTGAAATATTCAGTATTCAGAATATTGACTTAGAATTAAATACTGAAAGACACTCAATGTGCTGCTCTATCGTACCATCTATTATTCAATCTCTTAAATAATAAACATTATTTGCAACCAAGATTAACTATTAGTTTGTGCAAAAGTAGATTTCTTACATTATATGTGTCTGCATGTTTAATTTTAACTCTTCTGTCTCCTTCTCCATAACATTTTCTTGCCTTCTCTATAGCATTTTCCTATTCTATAATGCTCTCCCTGTCTGTGGTGCCCTCATTCTCTGTAATGCCTTTGTTCTCTGTAACACCTTTTAACTTTAATGTATAGAAACTTCTATTTTATAGAAAACTCTTCTCTCTAACTCTTTTCTCTGAAACTTTTTCTCCACTGCCTCCTGCAACTCTTTCTCTCTCTCTCCTCTGTTATTCTTTCTTTCTCTTGTAATTCTCTCCTTCATCCCATTTTATTCTACAATTCTCTCTTTTGTAACTTTTCTGTAACCCTCTCACTTCTCTCTCTCTCTGCCTTCCTTAACTGTCTTTCCCTCCCCTCTGTAACTTTCCCATTTCTGGAATTCTTCTCTATTACATTCTTTCTTCCTACCATCACATCTTTGTCTGTCTGTCTGTCTGTCTTCTCTCTGTCCATTACCTCCTCTTTTTTTTATCACTCTCTCATTCCCCATGGCCACCACACCCCATATTTGTCACTTTTTTTTTCGCATTGGCCTACTTGTTGGTAATGTTTGCTCTTACTGTTACTAGACATACTTTTGCTAATGTCCATAGAAAATGGGCTATAAATTAGATGTGGTATTAGTTGTTAACCAGATTATAACTGTGATTGGATTAGATGTTATTAAGACAACTACAGAAAGCAACTTCTCTAATACTTTCTCTCTCTCTCTTATTAAATAACCCATTCAGCCAGATATGCAGGTTTTTCTCAATTCATTGCTTTATCTATTTTTTATTGCTTTTCACACTTAAAAACAAAACAAGACAAAACTAAAAAGAAAATCACTTTAGGTATTAGCCACATTCTAGTTCACAGGCATTATACAGAAAGCTGATTACATAAAGACATTTCTAAGATGTGTTAGTAAAAATGAAGTTGGAGTGAGTGGGAATAAAAAAATATAAACATAAAAGCAAGTACTTCTTAATCATAATATGCAGAAAGTAAAGTGTGAACAACCAAATCAGAACAAACTAAAACTTGTTGATACATGGATAAAATTGAAATTTCTTTGCTAAATGTCGTAGAATTAATAATCCATCTGTTTTCTTATTGGCCAATCATGAGACAAAAAAAAAACCAAAAACCAAAAAAAAACAAAGCAGCATTGGCTGCAATCTGTTTTGATTTTGATTAATCTGCCAGTCTGTGCAGTAAGAATTAACTTTTTCCATTCTTTTACATATAAAATCTGTCTGTTCTCTAAAACACACACACACACACACACAAAATCAGGTAATGGTTGAGTGTTTTCCTCAGCATGTTGCAAGTCTACTCTTAAAGGATTGTTTTTATTGAGATAGTTTTTACTTTATCCTTCTGTTAATGCCAGTTATTGCTATTGATGGAAGGATGTATATAGTACAGAAATGAGTCATTTTTTGAGTTAAGCAAGACTGAATTGTCATTTCTAACAACTTCTATCATGGACTCCCTGCTGAAAGATATTTACTTTGTAAACATTGTCAGTATGTAATTTTGGAAACTAAAAATAAATTAATTTCTTGAAACTGGAAATACATTGTCTAGTATGGTGCCCCAAGAACAGCACTCATAAAAGAAAGACTTTCTATGGCTATGTACTATGAAAGTAAGTTCAAAGATAGTGCAAGATGTCTATGGTATTACATAAAATGTTTTTACGATATTTCTTTTGAAATGCACTGTTTTTATTTCAATTAATTTCGAATGATTATAGTAAAATAACTATCATTAAGTTTGTGTTTTAAATATAAATTAGCACAGTTTTTAGATCATTTCATTAAGATTATTTTAAAGCAAGAAGTTTGTGTCATGGAATCAAGTGCAGTTTTAGGCAGGTTGGTATTAAGAGTTAAAAGAAAAATTACTTATGTAGGACTCGCAGTATGCTAATTTCAAACTCAAGTGTAGTGTTCAAAAAATTATTGGAAGTTTTGATAGGAAATAAATCCCTTATATCAGCATAGTTGTATTTACAAGGGCAAGAAATCATTTAACATTTTAGCACTGATGGTAACCACTTCTGGCCCAAATAGTCTACCTGTTTTATATTTAAACTGGCCAGATCTGACCTCTCATACCTACTCTGCAATGTCATTCTAAAAATAAACAATCAAATCATCAAAATCTTGATAAAGCATGATTAATTCAAAACAATGTGAATGAAAAAGTTTTAAATATGACCAAGTAATCTGAATGCTAAAGAGTTAATTGCATCATGGTATGTGTAACTTCAGTATAAGACAGTATTTAAAAATAGTCATGAATCTAAACCGTACTACAACTCTTGTATTGTTCCTAGGCAAGGCTTGTAACTTGGTTTGCTTTAATTGTCTTAGCAGATATAGTTACCACTCATTAAAAAGGTGGAAAAAGAGGAAAAAAGAAAATGCAGTGGAGACATTTTTTGTTGTTGTTTCACAAAGGATTGATATAAATGAATATAAAATGGCTTCTGCCATGATTCAAAATCACTGCTTATTTGAAGAATAACAAAAAAGAAGTAGAAATTTGATATATTTTAGGATACAATGTCAGGTTTGCATTATTCCATCCACAGTAATTTTTCTAGAATTTCTGTAAGGTGGCCTGGTTTGAATGTCTTTGAAAATTTAACATTTAAACAAATGGTTGAAATGAAATCAGTCTAGAGGCATGAAAGTTGAAAATGATATGGGAAATAATTGACAATTCTTAAAATAATTGCCCCCTGCATGCCTACAACAACAAAAAAGGCAAAGCAAAAAGGAAACCCTAAAACTTATGTAATTTGAAAATGGATCGAAGGAAAACAAACTCTTTGACTTCTGTGTTATCAAAGATATTAAGTGTTTGGTTCAAACAGTATGATTTTAATGAAGTACTCTTTAACTTGTCTGCATTTGAAAAGACTGACACTAATGGCTTGATGAACAACCAAATTTCATCACTACCATTGTTAGCATGACAGTGGAAACCAAAAGCCAAAATATTTTCTGAGAGAAAGCATTTTTGTTCTCATTGTTGCTTTAACTTTTTTGTTTCATATCAGATTTTTGAATTTGTTGTAATCCAAACATGATGTTGGATGTAAGCTAGCTATTTAGCTGACATAGTTGACATCATTCCACTTAAAATTTGTAACTACCATTCTGTCAGAATCTTATTCAGCCAGAAATGAAGAAAGCAAATGTGTGTGTGTGCCCCCAATTTTTCTAATTATTGCTTGGCCATTTGTTCACTTGAACTCTTACATGTATACCACAAAAGGTCTGTCTTTCAATAGCCTATGATATCCATGTAACCAAATGAATCTCAACCCTTTAATATTCAGATTACTCTGTCAAATGTAATGCTTATTTATTCATATTGTTCTGAATTAATCATGCATTATCTCATAGCTTCGTGATTTCAATGATATGATTGTTATTTATCGAATGTAGGTTGGATAGTTGTGATAGGCTGGATCTAGCTGGTTTGAATATAAAAGGAGTAGAATATTTGGATTGAATATGGCCAGTTTAAATGCTAAAGGGTTAACTGGTCCATTCAATTCATTTACATATTTGAATGATAGGTCTGATGTATAACACCACCACCACCAGTTCTTTGGATGTTTTTAGCAAAATTACACTCTGTTGCATTTAACCCAGATGTCAAGTTTTTAAGTCCTTATTTTTCCTGCAGAAATTGAGATTGAGCATCTGCTACATCAATCTCACCAATATTGGAGAGGAACGACTGCACAGGACCTTGATTAACTTATAAAAATAGAATTCAGATGATTGAAAATAAAATTAGATATCTAAATATATGAAAGTTTTGCTATATTCATATTACATGTACATGCTATTTTATGATTGTTTTTAATATGATTACATCGATAGAGCCAGGTTGCATGATTGTATTCATAAGTTTATTGTACTTTCATTCCCAAATCGTAGGAACAGACCTTTGATCAAAAGCATTCTTGGCAAAATAACACAGTACTTTAAAATATTTAAAAAAGTAGAATATGATTTGACAATAATTTGGCTGTTAAATCTAGCAGGTTGAGCAACCATGTAGTGGCTTCCTTAATTTTGTTGTCAGTATACCTGTTACTTTAATTATTTTCTCAAGCTCTACTAAATAATCTATTTTTAGTAATTTCTTTTTTTTCTAACTTCATGGAAACATTTGACTTTACACTAAATGGATTCCACTTATGGTACTGCTATCTTCAAATATTTCTCAGCACCACCCACATTTTGCCAATATATGCAAGAATGCACTTACTGAAAATTCCATTTTTTCTTTTTTTATCTACTTCCCTCTGAAGTAATTTACCCTTTGGATGTGTTTCCTGTTACTCCAACCCTCTCTAAGTAGATGAGATAATTCTGTTTGCTTGTAATGTGTGTGTACATTTATATATATATACATACATATATATATATATATATATATATATATATATATATCAAAAACATAGTCTATATTTATATAGAAGCTAATTTTAAATGCAAATTTACATTAATCTGCCTCCTTTTCATCTTTCTCTTGAAATGTTGTATAAATACCTCTAAGATGATTTGTTGATTCAATTTAAATTCCATTTCCAAAGTGGAGCTAAAGGCTTACTCAGGCACATGTGCAGAAAGTCTGTTCTGATTAATGCAGTGGAGTAATAAATCAAAATCAGCATTGTGTAATATGTTATATAGTAATTTTTAAAAAGAGTATGCATTGGGTTTCTCTTTTGATTTAATGTACTTAATGTACTTTTTTAATCTGAATCCTGTTATATATTGATTCTGAAAACCTACTACTGTTTAAATGATTAGAACATATATTGTATAGTATTATTTCCTTGGCAGAAACCTATTTTTACAACAAGCTTTCTTGATTTCAGTAGTGTGTTAGGTTTTTATTTTTCATGACCTGTTTTTATTAGAATTTCTTTTTAAAAAACCAAATTTCTGGATGATTTTGAATTTTAATTCAATTATAAAAAATGAATGGAAAAAATTTACAAATTTATACAATTTTAATATCAAAGTGAATTAATATATGGTTATGAGGATTTTTGAGGATTTTCATTTTCTCTTCTGTGCACTGATCATACTTTTTGCTTCCAATTATGTATGGTTTGGATCTATAGCCTTCCACTTAATATAGTGCAAAGCCTTTTCTTTTCCATTTCCATATGTAGTCAACCAATTTGAGAGTGTCGTTTTTTTTATGTTCCTAAAATAGGATGTGTGATTAGGAAATCTTCGCTTAAACTTTCCTTCAATTATTCCCATGTAAGTTGACTTCTGCATCAACTTATTTACTTAACTCCAATAGACAGATAGTTTCTTCCTTTTCAGTCACAAATATAAATAATGGACTTGACCTAAAAATACAGCACCAAAAACATGAAAAGTTTATCATACCCACCCACCATCAAAGCTGAAAAAATATGCCTGTGCAAGAACCCCAAAATATGCATATTAGGCAAATCTTGCAACACAGGCAATACTGTATGAAGTAGAGGTTAGCTGTATTGAATCTAACCTAGAAATGACATTTAAGTGTTACATAGCCACAACACAAGGGCCAATAATATACATTTCTGGAGAAGTTATCCACCTTGATGGACGTGCACATTTGACTAAAGTATTTTTTAATACATTTTTCATAATTTTCTATCAACATTTGGAGATAAACATAAGTAAGCATTGACTGCAAAACCTCGGATAGTTCATGTGTTCCCTCATGTTACTTCATACAAATACATACTCACCCCATGCATACATTCAAGTATATGATGTTGACTTCTGCAGGAAGTTTGTATTAATTACTTCTTTTTTACACCACCAGTTTTGAACATCACTTGATTTATGAATGTTTGACTTTTGTTTTTTAATTTTCCTTCTTTTTAACAAGTCTCTTGGTGAAAATTTGGAGGCAATTATACCTTATTTTGAAAGTGAGAAAAAATGTAGAAATTTTGCTATTACAGCTGTTATTTCATTTTTTAAAAATATTTATTTTAGAGTTTTTTCCCTCTACTACTAATGAAGATTTATTTTAATTCAAACTTTTCTCTCTGTGTTTTGTGTTATATATGTTTTATTTAGTTTTATACATTTATATCTACATATGCATATCTAAGAAGCAAACTAACATTTTTATTCAGTGAAAGAAAAATCACCAACAAATAATGTTACTTTAAAAACCTGCTTTCTCTCACACTTGATTAGGTGAAATTTAGTTATATTTGTGGTGAATATTTTCGTGCCAGACTGCTTTTAGACTAAAAATAAAATGTTGGCTTCAACTTTTGTTCATTAGCCAACAGTCATCTTAACCTTTTCCATTGTGTTTATTTTTATTGTATACTCTACTTTAATCATATTGTCTAAAATTTTAATTTAATACTTTTCGTTGCTTTTTGTGCATTTTAGAATTTGAAATGAATGTTACTCTAAATTCATATTATGGTTCAATGTTCATTATAGCAGGTTTAAATTAGATGTGGGTAGATTTTATTAATTAGTTGATTATAGTCATTGTCTCAACTGCCACAGGAACTGAAATCATGAATATAGTTGAAGGAAGTTATTCACCTTTGTAGCTTTATAACTTCTTGAAGGAAGTCAACCTAAATTAGTCAAGTAACCTATGACTAAAAAGGAAAAAGAAAAATGTAAAACTGAGCAAGTGCCTGTGTTTTTGATTGGATTCAAATTATCGGCAAGTTCTTCATGCCTCTTAAAGATTTGTTTAAATTAAAAAGCACAAACCGGAGCTAGACACTAGTTGATTATTCCTCCTTCCAATCCACACAGTAATTATTGACAGTCATTGTCTATTATCTCATTAATTTAAAGTGTTTAACATGTTTTGTATGATGTCAGAACATAAGTAATGTTTATGTCTCTAACCTATAGGAAATGCTGAAATGCCAAGGAAGTATATCCAGATGCACTCTGCAATTACTACAATATCTTTTTGTTAGGTCTTATTTTGATATTCTTTACTATTTGATCAATTGGGCAACTTTCTCATGAGACACAGGAAACAAGAAATGTAGTTTTTTTGATTTGACAAACTAATGGCTAAATGATTACCTCTTTCATTATCATATTTCTAATTAAATACATTCTTGTATGTTTCAATAAAATTATAAAACTGTTGCATATTTAGACTAGTTTTGTAAAGTAGCTAAGAAATGTTTTGAATACAACTTAAAATGTTACATAATTCTGGGCAAGACTTCTGCCCTTAACCCCCCCCCCCCAAAACACCCGTTTCAAAAAAATTTTTTTTTCCAACACAAACCCCCTTTTCGGCTACAGGGAATAAGAACCTGCAAAAAAATTGGCAAAAATCGGTATTTTAAAATAACCCCACCCCCCTTTCCTTCATTTTCTACTTTTTTCAGAATTTTAATTTTTTTTTTTTTCAAAATATGTGGAAAAATACGGAGATTATGATTCTGAAAAAAATTTCCAAAAATTTTTGGAAAATTCTTTTTTTAAGAATTTTTTTCTTCTAAATATGCAGAAAAATATGGACATTACGTTTCGGACAAAAATTTCAAAACATTTCTGTAGTTATGGTTAGGGTTTTAGGGTTAGTATTGGGGAAAAAAGTTAAAATTGAAGAATTTGGTGGGGGAGGGGGGAAATTTAATGCCGACTTTTGGCAATTTTCCAGAACCTCTGTATCCGAAAACGGGTGTTTTGGCAAAAAAAATTTTTTTAAATAAACAAATTTGGGAGGGGGGGGGGGCGGAAAGAAGTCTTTCCTAATTCTGTTATGGAATTTTTGTCTCAAAATTACTCTAATTACTAGTAAGTACAAGCAAAAGTTGAAAGATAAAAACTCTGTTTAAAGATCACCATATAAAATAACTTATTAGTGGCTATTATATTAAGTAGCTTATTAAATGCTTGGTATTATATTTGGAGCAATAAAGCTCTAATTTCATCTTGCTGACCTTAATATATGGAAAATATGAATTGAAATAAACAAAAGCAAATAGTCAGTAGAGAAATACTTTGATTTATGAGAAGAGAACAGAACTGAGAGCACTTTCATTACCACTGTCCAATTTTGTTCATAAACTCCAAAATTGCAATATCTTATTTGAAGTCCATCTGATGTTAGGCTTCTTGTAATTTTGTTTTATTTTATTTATACATTTTTTTTTTTTTTTTTTTGCTGCATTTTAAAAGAGTAGAATGTAATGGAAATGAAGGGGGAAAAAAAAAAGGAAAAAAGATTTGAAAAACAATGCTTCACAAATTTATAGAATACAACATTTCTGTTGTAAAAATATTGGTTGGCATATCTCCTTCTCGCAATATTAGGTCAGCAAATGACACATGTTGAGTTTCTTGATAAGTCACTGTTTGCCACTGTGATTGGTTTTGAAGTTCTTAGCAGGTGGTTTATAAGTTGGTTGCCAGTCCACTATGTTATATCATCAGTTCACTGCTAACATTTTCTCTAGGTAGTACCAAGTATAGCAGTTATAAGTATTTATTGAAAAAGTAAAAATTGAAAAATGTAAATATGTGTTTGTAAATAATCAAATTTCTTTCTTTCTCTCTCTCTCTCACACACACAGTGAGTATAACACAATTATTCATATAGATATAGGACTTGCTTATGAATACTTATATTCATATAGTAAATATTTCACTTTTCATTTCATGTAAATTGAATTCTCTCAGTACTTATTGACTCATATAATGGTGTGTGTGTGTGTGTGTGTATATATATATATATATATATATATATATACACACACACACACACACACACACACACACACACACACACACACACACATATATATACACACTCACATGCATATATTATATGTACACACATGCACACATGATTAAATAATTTACATTATTTTTTGGTTTTAATGAAATTATATTGTAAAACTTTGTAATTGATTACAGTTGTGTTATGTTTGAGATATCTTAAAACAAATTGATAGACATGGATACTTGAAAATATTTAAAGTATAGATACTTAAATAAAATTTTAAAAAATGAACATAATTTAATAACTTATTTGTGACATGTTCTTGTTTCATTGATTATTAACTAAAGTGAATATTTACACTGAGACACTTGTTTCTACTGGAATGGTGGTATGTGTGGGGAAGTAGATCCTTTCTTGATTGCTTTCATCAAATTCCACAAGGAGTTTCATGTAGCAATATTTTCATGATATTGATAACTCATACTAGAGTTTAATCGGTAGTAGAGATAGTAAGACAGGCTGATTCAGAATTTAAAGTCTTCCAGCCCCTCTTATAAAATTTGATTGTAAACAAATTTTGTGATATGATCTATATCTTAGTCACTTTGATGCTTCGAAAGCAGCTGCATCAGTTGAATAAATATCGGTGAGTGAATCAGATAAGCTACTTTCTTGTCAATTTCATAAAATGAGCTAATTTAATCAGCAAATAAGATTAAATTAATCCTCAGTAGAAATGTACTGAAACAAAATACATCATCTGAAGCTGTATACCATCAGCAGTGTTTTGCATTGATCAGATATAATTTGTCAAGTACAATAAATAGATGATGAAAATTGGGACTTATTGCATGTAAGGTGTCAGTTTGCTTATCATAGTATCTCTGGATAAGGCATTTGGGGAAATCTTGGTAAACCAAAGATCCGCATGTCCAAAAGAGAGTAAGGTAAAGGTTCATGAGATTAAGTGGGGGGAAAAAAATTTGAGTCATATTTTAAAATCAAATTGTCAGTCTGTACCTGGCTTATTTTTTATCTCTCTTTCTACACACACACACACACACACACACACACACACACACACACACACACACACACACACACACACACACCACATTTAATGTTTGCTTCATGCTGGCATGATTTGAATCAAACGTGCACACACACTTTCACTGTGCATATGATGATTTATTATCAGTTGGCAGATATCAACAAACAGGTTTTTTCACTGAAGTTATAAACAAGAGCCTCAACTCTTAAATTCATTAGTCTGGGTATCTCTGGCCGATAACACAACAATTTTTTAAAAAGCAGCTATCCCAGAGTCCCTTGCACTGATGACTCAAACATATTTGTCATAAAGGAGTTGTTTTCTTATTACAAAATACATCAGCACTTAACATATTCATGTTTAAATCTGCCAGAACATATTAATAAATAGGCAAGTCATTGTTTCTCGGAGTGGTTGGCATTAGGAAGGGCATCCGGCTGTAGAAACTCTGCCAGATCAGATTGGAGCCTGGTGCAGCCTTCTGGCTTGCCAGTCCTCAGTCAAATCGTTCAACCCATGCTAGCATGGAAAGTGGACGTTAAACGATGATGATGATAATATAATATGATATAATATAAAGAAAATGGAGAATTTGAACACAGAAAAAATCAATTTATTTATATAATAGTCAATTTCATATCACCTACATATGTTTCAAGTTTTTACCTTCATTCATATTATGCAATTGAGATTGCATTATGTATTTAAAAGGTAAAAATCTCTTCAGGGCAAAAATTGACAAACATTTGTTCACATCCTAATGGATGGAGAATTGCTTACAGACTGAAATAGTAGCATGCTTTTGTGTGTTTGTGTTTGTCAGCATGTGTGTCTTTTGGATTCCTTTCTAAAAATAGCTTGAGGTTAAACAGTGGACATTGGCTATTGGTAGTGCTTAGGAACTAGGTCATACTACCATTCTCCTTAGATCGGTTTTATAAAGGCTGGCTACTATTCTTATCTCTACTCACTTGTGAAAAAAATAAAATTAAAATGTATATATTTCATATTAGCAAGAATCCAAATCAATATATTTAACTTCTACTTATTTAGTTGTGAGAATTTCAATTTTTATTGAATTTTTTATTTTAGATGTATTAGTCTTATTTGTTGATAGTTTAGGTTATTATATATATCACATGTATGTAGTTAGACTATTTTCAAATGGTGAGAGTACATTATTATATTATATTATATTAGTGTATGTGTTCATAGTTTTACTTAGCAACAGCTGTAATCATTACTGATAATAATGATGATGATTAAAGAAAATACAATAGATCAATGCACGTATATATAGATTTTTCTGAATTAGGTTCCTGGATGATGTAAAAATTTAGAATAAAGTTTTAGCACTATAACACTGTGCACAATGTTGGTGACTTTTTAAGCATTGTAGTTCTTTGTGTAGTTCTTGACAGAGCAACATATAATTGTCTATGTGAAAATGCATCAGATGGAGAAAAATGGACCTTTTTCACTGAATATGAAACTGAAAACCTGGCAAACACAATTGTTGGTCTAATTTGTTTTGTTATCAACATGGAAATTTATTGACTGTTATTGCAAAAGCCACACAAATTGGAAGCTGTATTCGTGTAAGGGTTAATGGCACTGTGATATTAGGTCTCAGTTTACTATTTGACACAAAGGCATGTTTTCTATTCTTTAACAATGTGACCTTCAGTTATGCAGTTTTGTAAATGGGTTATTCACATTAGTTCGTTGTGCAATGGCTTGTGATGGCAGTCACATTGAAACCACATTTCTCATCTATAGTTCAACTTTCAACTTTCACTCAACGTCTCTGTTGATAAAAGTGATATTTTGAGTTTAGAAAAAATTCAGGAGGGATTTTTCAATTTGCAAAGTGTTGTAAATCATTTTGTATGTTACATACACTCACGCAACTGTTTGGTTAAGCAGTTCACTTTGCAACTGTGTGATTTTGGGTTAGTCTCACTGCACAATATCTTGAGTATCTGCTATAGCCTCCTGCCTTGTGAGAAGATCTCTTTTATACATACATGTTATTAAGGACTTCCTACAATTTCTCTCAACCATATTCACTTACAAGGTATTGGTCAGCCACACTATGGGACTGAACCTTAAACCATATGTTTGCAATACAGATTTCTTAATCTTACAGTTATACCTGTCCCTATACACATTTAAACATGCAATCACAGGCATGTAGATGCCTATATGCATACACTTGTTTAAATGTTTCTATGGAGTGTGAATATATATATATATATATATATATATATCAGAAGTGTTAAGATGGGTCCTTCTGGTGTAAAGCACTCATGGCAGTGCCATGTAAAAGTGTCTGTGCAGTGTCACATAAAAGCGCCTGTGTGGTGCCATGTAAAAGTGCCCAGCACACTCTGTAAAGTAGCTGGGATTAGGAAGGGCATCCAGCCATAAAAACCTTGCCAAATCAGATTGGAGTTTGGTGCAGCTCCCCAGCTTGCCAGCTCTGGTTAAACCATCCAACCCATGCCAGCATGGACAATGAACATTAAAGGATGATGATTATGTGTGTGAGCATTATTTATCTGCTTTCCATACTGATACACACACATGCATTTGTGTATGCGTGTGTGTGAATTTGCATATTCATTCAGAATTGCATTTATTATAATTTTATTGAATCAGTCTGTAAAGTGAAACTTTTAGTTAATGCAATTCTGAGTCAACCTGTTAATGCAGATATAAAACTCTATGAAATTTTGTGGGTGCACTTTATTCTAGTTCTTTTCTCTCTTTCTCCCTCCCCCCTCTCTCTCCCTCCATCTCTATCTGTTCATTTTGAATTTCATTGCATATATGTAGTTCACATATGAAAATTTTGTCGTCACATGATTTTAATTTTTAATTGAAGAGGGTGTCACTTCAACTTTACTGATGTTAGTTTTGAAAATTTAACTTACTTTCTGTGTTTCTAATTAATGATTAAAAAATAAAACAGGAAATCATTTAATAAATAGATCATTGAACTTAGTCATATGATTGTATTTATTTTTGTAATTTAATAATTTTTCTTAATTGCTTTCATATTTTTTAATTTTGACTCCTGCTAATTTCATTGTCAGGATCAGTTATTATGAGTCAGAAAATATTGGTTTCTTATCAAATATTCTTTGCTGTACTGTTATAAGTGAATAACCTGTTTATCCTTAACTGAATGCATTGGCTTTATGCCTTGGCTCATCATGCTTTGCTTTTTCATTTTTATCTTGATTTTTAAATCTATTTGATGTCTTGTCTTTCATATTTAATTTATACATCCAATTCGTGATAACTGCCTATTTCAGTGTTGATTTTAATTGTTTCAATTTTAGACTTGTGTGTGTATGTGTATGTGTGAGAGAGGGATTGAGGGGGGAGGGGGAGAAAGAGACACACACACACACACACACACACACACACACACACACACACACACACACACACAGATATGTAGGTAACTCAAGTTATTTTTGCACTGAATTTGCTTCTGTGTTTCTTGGCTGGAAAATAATTTCATAAATATGTCATTTTAAAATTTTCATATGTTGAGGAATGGGGATTCTTTCAAGATTTAGCTGACTAACAATCATTGTGAAATTAAATATCTGTTTGGTATCATTACTAACAATCATTGTGAAATGTTGTATCTGTTGGTAGGTTTAATGCTGGCTATCTTATACTGTCAGCTATGGAAAGATGATCTTCTTATGGGTAAAGTGGTGAAGCTTATGATCTATTGTTGAAATCCAGCCTAAGTGTCTATTATATAGAGCTTTAACTGATCAAAACTTTTAGTTTTGAAGCTAGCCATGGTTGTAATCGACAGCTATTTTATTTATTCTAGCTACTCTACAGCAATGTATCAAATAATTTTGTTGTGGGAAATTACTTAGTCTCAAAACAATCAGTTTCAACCAACCAAACGATCAATAACTCATTTGAACACAAGATAGATGTTTTTAACTCCAATGTGTTAACATATGGTGAATTAAAATGTTCTATGGTCACTTGTCTTTGACTTATTCTGGTTAAGTACATTTGGAAAAACGAAACAAAAGTTCAACTACTCACTTTTTCCTGGAAACTTTTGAGGAAATAGCACAATATCTAATTATATATTTGATTCCTTTTCTTTTGTGTTAGATTATCATGCAGTTTGTAGTTAGGAACCTTCAGCCCACTCTGTTTTTACTCTCTCAAGATTGTGTGGGAGTATCTAGATTTGTGTGTGTGTAAATATTAGTTGTGAATAAGTGTTCTCTCAACTTTGAAACCAATTATACTTTTTTTGCTTTTCTTCCAATTTATAGTATAACAGTCCTATTATTTCATCGATTTATTGTGTGCATGTTGACTTTGAAATATGAAAATGTATTGTTTTTGTTCTCATTGCTCCATGCTTCTCTTCAACTGTAGATGTTCGATGAAAGAAAATAACAATTGCCATTCTTAATCGATTCTCATCTCATCAAATGAATAGCTCTCAGTTAGATAACTGGCTGATGTAAATATCGTATTTCATAGGGGATCTTTTAGCAGATATTGTTCTTTAGTTTTATGTATGAGCTGCAAAGTTAATAGTTAAGCCAGACAAAATCTTGGAGATGTCTGGCCTGTAATCTGACAATTATTGAAACTTGAATCCTAATGTAAACAGTGTATAGTAAAGTTTTCTTAAGATTTGCAGCCATAATGCAGTCACTTGAAGATTTTGTCAATTTGTTTAAAATAGTTTAGCCTGTCATTTACAACTCCAATTTCTGAAATCTTTTATATAAAATAGTAGTTAAATATTTTATGAAGTGATTAGAAAAAGTAGTTTGTACTTTCCTGTTAAGGAAATAATAATTGTGATAAAAATTTAGTAAAATGATATTTTTGTAAGATACCTTACTCTCAAGTTAAGTGCTTGGCTTAAATTACAAAATGACCATTTAACAGCCAGTGTTTATCACACATAGCAAGGCGAATAAGAATAAATTTGAACCTGAAGTATAATGTACAAAGCAGGAAAGATTGTGAAGACGAAATGGATTTTCAATGGTCTCCTTGTTTTACAGGGTATTACTCAATATATGGATAATCTTGCCTCTCACAGTATAGAAGCATTTCTCATGGCATCAGCAGACAAAATGGAAAAGGCGTTGCCCAAGATGTGTATTTATTCCTTTATTCTTCTTTGCCAGTTGGTTGACCATAAGACTTTTCACAGAATATTTCAGTTTTTATGGCTGATATCCAAAGCCTATGAATTGAATTCTTTAGTAATGCAGCCTTTCTACGTATCACAAAAAGGTTATGAATTTAAAGGTCTTTGAATATCTTAAAATCAATATTTATCACAAATAGTTGTTTGGTTTCATGTCTCCATGGATTACTTGGAAGAATCTACCCAAAAGATTTTGAGAAGGGGCAAAAAATGAAGATAAACAGAAAAATATTATTTGATAGATCTTGTTCCACATTAAAGATTTTGTTTAATCAAATCCATTTTGGTAGCTTGTATGTGCATGCATGTTGATTCTGGGTGCTTGCCATTCGATGAAGCATCTATCCTTCCAAAAGGCACAATTATCAGTTATTTGCAATAGGCAGAGATACTATGATATAGAAATTTTTCTTTTCCTGATGAAATATTTTTATATGAGAATAATAGACAATGAGGGAGAATGGCATGTCTACATTTTTCCAGTACTGTACCCTGTTTCTGTCTGTGATAAATATTATTTGATTTTGTGTGCTTGTATTTTCATGCATGGACATTTGCTAGCTCCCATAGCAGCTTTGGTATACATTTGGATAAAATTAGTTATTGAATTAATGCTTTATTTGACGGTTTGATAAAGTAACATAAAAGTTTCAGAATGTCAAGTAAAGACTATCATGAAGAAAAGCTATATCACATTGTATGTGGCTTGGTATTAAATATAGATATCTATAGTGAATTTTTATAAAGTAAAGATTATTTACCAACATAATGTGGCAGTCCTGGTTTAGGACAAATGTTAATGAACCAAGACTGCCACATTATGTTGGCAAATAATCTTCACTCTAGAGTACTGTTACTGAATGTCTCTTGTTGAGAGATTTACAAACAGAAATTTTTTTATAAATTTTTATAAAGATTAACTGCATTCTCTATGCTTGCATGAACTGGATGGTTGTAAAATTATGAAAATTAGCTCAAATTACTGGAGCTAACAGTTTACAGTTGAATACTTTTCCTTCAGGTAACAATTTAATTGTAAAGTTTTATGTTACTTATTTTCATTTAGATTGGTTGAAGTACTAAAATGCATTTAGTTTACAAACTTAGATATATGCACACTACAATTGGGTCATTGTTGTTTCATACACATTATCTGTCATCTTAATTACTTCACCTATGAATATAAGCACGTGTGTGTGTGTGTGTGTGTGTGTGTGTGTGTGTGTGTGTGTGTGTGTGTGTGTAGTAAAATTATGAACATTAGCTCAAATTACTGGAGCTAACAGTTTACAGTTGAATACTTTTCCTTCAGGTAACAATTTAATTGTAAAGTTTTATGTTACTTATTTTCATTTAGATTGGTTGAAGTACTAAAATGCATTTAGTTTACAAACTTAGATATATGCACACTACAATTGGGCCATTGTTGTTTCATACACATTATCTGTCATCTTAATTACTTCACCTATGAATATAAGCACCTCTCTCTCTATATGTGTGTGTGTGTGTGTGTGTGTGTGTGTGTAATATGTATAGTTGTATGCAGAGTTGTAAAAATAAATGATCCTTCAATAAATGTTTAAGTGTTTCTAAGTATAGCTATACATAAAAGCAAACATTTATGCATACATATGTGTGCTTATACACATTCCTGAATGTATGATGTTAATGCACAAACACTTATAATGTATGCACTAATATTGATATCAACTGATATTGAATGAACATTTTGGCAATAAATTGAGAAGCTTCCTTTCCACCCTTGTTGTCTTATGTTCGGACCCACTGTGTGGCACCCCTGCTCAACCAAAGCCTTATGGGTGGAATTGGTAGATGGAAATTGAAAGAAGCCTGTTGTGTGTGTGTGTGTGTGTGTGTGTGTGTGTGTGTGTGTGTGTGTGTGTGTGTGTGTGTGTGTGTGTGTGTGTGTGTGTGTGTGTGTGTACATAAATCATCATCAGATTATATATACACACACACACACACACACACTCGCTCGCTCGCTCACTCACTCACTCACTCACTCACTCGTTCGCTCGAATAAACTGTTGTTTAAATTACTTAAAAATGAAAATAACACCGACATCTGATTTTAACAGATATATTTACCAAAATTACATAAAGATATTCTGAAATACTAAAGAGTAGATTCAACAAAATTGCCATTGGCTTCAACCACAGCCTCCGGATGACTTCAGACTATCCTGCAACTCTTCTGGATGGTCTCCTTGTTTAAGTTGGTGTATGCTGCCAAATCCTTGCCTTCAGTTCATCTTTGGTGTTACAAGGAATTTTGTTGGTCTCTCGTTCAACTGTGCCCCACACATAATAATCAAGGGGGTTGCAGTCTGGGGAGTTAGGTGGCCAGATGTTAGGGGTGATGTGGTCACAGAAATTGTCTGACAGCCATAACTGGGTTCTCTTGCTTGTGTGGCATGGTGCAGAGTCCTGTTGTCAGACATGGAGTTTCCCAGCAGACACCCTCTTGACACAGGGCATCACAACCTCCTCCAGATATTTGATGTAGGCCTATGTGTTGAGTCTGAGGCTGTGTGAGAAGATGAATGGAGCCATAACATGCTGGCTGGCATGGATTGGATGGTTTGACTGGAACTGGCCAGCTAGGTTCCAGTTATCTATTTTGGCATCGTTTCTATGGTACATGCATGCAAATATATACATAGATTAGGTATTCTGTTGTATTAGACCAGTGTTTCTCAACATTTTTACCCTTGCGTAACCCTTAAAATAAAGTACATGTCACAAGGAACCCCTGCACAAAAAAAATTATATCCCATATCTTTCTCATATATTTTTCATTGTAGTTCACATGGTAAATATATATATATATATATGATTGTTACATTTTTTTATAACATAATAGGTGAAATAGGATTATGTCTATATTACAATAACCAATGTGGAGGCGCAATGGCCTAGTGGTTAGGGCAGTGGACTTGCAGTCGGAGGATCGCAGTTTCGATTCCCAGACCGGGCGTTGTGAGTGTTTATTGAGCAAAAACACCCAAAAGCTCCACAAGGCTCCAGCAGGGGATAGTGGTGACCTCTGTTGTACTCTTTTGCCCCATCTTTCTCTCACTCATTTTTCCTGTTTCTTGAGTAACGCAGCGATGGACTGGCGTCCTGTCCAGCTGGTGGGGAACACATACACCATAGAAACTGGGAAACCGGGCCCATGAGCCTGGCTAGGCTTTAGAAGGGCACATAAGTAAAAAAAAACAATAACCACTAATATATTGTAAATGTATTAGCATTAGCCTATCTCACTCTTTCTTGGAGAACCCCAAGGAATCTTTTGTGGAACACTAGGGTTCCAGGGAACCCTGGTTGAGAAATGCTGTATTAGACTATTGGCTTGTTATTTATATGCTGGCTTAATTTTGTATTGCATTTAATCCACATGCGATCTGATATTCATTTTGCTCTCTATTTTAATTTCTGTTGGTGACAATTTTGGTATGGTGTTTAAAAAAAATGTTTCTCAACAATTTTAATGATTTAATATTTAAGCTAAAGTATTTGCTAATGAAATTCATTACTCCTCATTTTTTAAATGATAAAAATATGTGAAATAACTTCAGAGGCTGATGCTTCCAATTCCTTTATATATTATTTTTTGAAATAGATGATAGTCTGTTATTTTATCTTTAGATATAAATTAATTTCAAAATAATTTATGCATAAGATGGCAGTATGTCAGAACCATAGCTAAGTTTTTTTTGTTTTTTTTAATCAGTTAATCAGTGAGAAAAAAGTGATCAAGCCCCTCTACAGGGGCTTAGAGACTGGTCGGAGAAAGAGAGGGAAGAAGGTATTCTTAAACCAGAGACCTACCCTGAAAGGATTCTGTTTAAGGCACTCAATGAACAGTTTGTGGTGTTCATCAAAGTGACAGATTAAGTCTGCTACCCAAGTAGGCCAATGAAATTTGAACTTAGCAAAGAACTGGAAGAAATAATTGCAAGGCATTCCCTCTGATATTTTATTTATTGACTATGAAAGGTAAAGTTGACATCGGCAAGAAGCCAGAATGGATATTACAAGGCATTTCATCCAATGCTCTAAGGATTCTACCAAATTGCTGTTCAAGGAATATTTGATGAGGTTATTTGTTGATATTAGTGGAGTGCTTTTTGCATAAGCTTCTCAATTTCTTGATGCTGCAACAGGTTTCTTGAAAAGTTGCTAAATTATTTTTCTCCCTTTCTATACTTTGAAAGCAATCTTAGGTAATTATCTTAATCATCTATGTTATCACCGAAGTAAATCAAATATTGTGCCAGCTTAAATAAACTATAAAGATTGTCCATTAGTGCTTCAGAAAATGTCTGCACACTCAGAATTTTTTAAGCATGGAATAGACTATTTGTATTGGTTGTTAGCTGTCAGGACATTGCATCCTTCAAAAATTCCATTCTTCCTGAAGTTCATGAACACTACTCCTGATGTGCCTATTCACCCTTTTCTCTTTACAGCTGTTTGTTTGCTCACTTTTCTGTGATTTTGTATTTTATACCATGCATGTTTTTTGGGAATTCATTACTTTCTGAGTTTGACTTAGAGCTGCTTTCTATCCCCTCTTTTACTCATACTCTTAAGTGCATTAGGTTGTAACAACAGAAGCCATTAACCTGGTTGCTTGGCCTGCTAAAAGTAGCAGCCAAATCCCCCTTAAATCACATTTTACTGTCTCAATAAAGGGACACATTGGATAATATAGTCTCGGGTACATACATAATAGCTGAGAAAATCAAGCTGTGAATGATCATGGTTGGTATACCTTTGATCATAGATCTCCATGATCAGGTATGACCTGGGGTTAAACAACAATTGAAGCTTTTGCATGATTGGCTGTCCCAACAGAAACAGTAGCCAAATTTTACTTAAATCCCACTTTTCTATGTTAAATGAAAGAAATATTGCTTAATATAGTCTTAGATATGCTATTTGGAGATAGAATGAATGGCCATGTTTGATTATAGGTCTACTTCAAGGGTCACCAAACTATGGTGTGTGACTTCAGTTCATCTGGCCCATCACTGCACTATACCTTTTGTGTAAGTACCTGCAATGAGAGTTCATTTGCATCTGGTATGGCATCAGTGTTTGGAACAACTTACGTCTGTGAGTAAACATTTTCAAAACTGAAGTATGTGAAATCAGCACATCGAATGCAGTTGATTGATGAACATTTGAAAGCGATTATCCTGGTTGGATGCAGCTATTCTAAAGCAAATATTGATGATATCTTAAAAGCTAAAACACCAGTTTCACAAATCTCACTAACCTTTTTTTGTTGCTTAGTTGAGAGATATGCTAATGTTGCCTTCTTTGATAACTTTTTGGTAAATAAATATGGTTAGCTTTATTTTTTTTGCATTCACTGTATTGTATTGAGCAAGATGGTCATGCGGCCTGTGCTCGTCATTCTTTCAGTGATCTTAGATGATATTTGAAATGGGGATGAATGCAAATGATGAAAATAACTACATAATGTTTATTTATATATATATATATATATATATATATATATATATATATATAAAACATTATTTCTATGTTATCAGCTTCACCCATCTGGTACTCGGTTGGTCTTATAATCTTTCAATTCTTGTGTTATTTTCCATTTGTTAGATGAAATAGTTTCTTATGTGTGAGTGAAGTTACCATGGTGGGAGGAGAAACTGGAAATTACTGTTCATGTTTTCTTAATAGTATTAGTTTAGTAAATGAAATTATTCCAACTGAATATTGAATCTGACCTGTTGATTCAATTTGCTGATAAGCTGATTCTTAGCATGCAACTGTTTATAGCTATTAAAGAAAAATAAATTGAATGAAATATTTTTATACAAATATGTTCAATAGCCATTCTTTTTTTTTCTCCATCTCTCTCAAAATATTATTTATATTTATATGGGATTTATAATATTTTTATCTTTCACAAAGACTTTGATAGTTTCACTATTTAATAAACCTGAATGGCTTTACTTACACTATTTACTCATCCTTAAAGTTAGTTAACTAATGTAACTCCCAGCCTGTTATAATATAGTGTTGTAGTTTAGCTGCTCAGCTACTCTAGTTTACTAATATATTTTAACACATTGAATGTTTTTATCTAGTCATTTACTGGCACACAAAAATAACACTTTATATGACTAATGCCATTTCTTGTTTTTCTCTCTATATTGGGGGAGTATATTTTGATGTTGAATAGTAAATGATTATGTAAAACCTAATGTTGTGTCACAAAGGAAATGTCTAAAGAAAGAAAAAAGTGTGTCACCCACTTCAGTCATTCATCTGAGTAAGCATTGTACCAGTGAATCTGTTGAGTCTACTTCTAACTTCTTAAATAGAGAAGTTTATCTGAAAGAACTATAAAATGGTAGGAGTTGATGACTAGGTTTTATATCATCATCATAGCATCCACTTATGCTGGCATGGGTCAGACAGATTTTGTTGAGGCAGATTTTCTATTGTTAGATGCTCTCTTTGTTGTTAACCCATACCTGTTTCCAAACAAAGTGGTATCTCTCTATGGAAAGGCATGTTTTTCACAACAGATTGGAAATGAAACAACACCACTTTTATGATGCAATGCATGTCTGCAGCCATCACATGTCAAGACAGGCTGATACAAACATACATACGCACGTGCACACACACGCACGCACGCACACACACACACACACACACACACACACACACACACACACACACACACACACACACACACACACACACACACACACACACACACACACACACACACACACACACACACACACACACACACACACACACACACACACACACACACAGTAGGTTTCCTTCAGTTTCCATTTCCAAAATCCACTCTTGATGCTTTGGTCAGCCTGGGCTATAGTAGAAAACACAGTGCCATGAAGTAGAGCTGGACCCAAAACCATGTAGTTGGAAGTAAATTTTTTAACTATACAGCTACGCCTATATTGCATCATGGCTGTAATTCTCTGTTCTTTTAATGTGTATATAGTTATTTAGATCTTTCTATAACTTATGTTGAGCATAACAGCTATGCTAGATCTTTTTTTTTAGCATTTTTAGTCTTCATGTGATATCTTGTAATCAGAGCTAGAATTGCTAAACATTTATATTGAGACAAGTATGGAAATATTAGGCTCTGGATACCATATTAATATTTCTGAGATATTCTTAAAATTTATTGAAAGACATTTTGAATGACCTCTAATTCTTACTTATAATTACGTACTTTTAAATATACCATAAATTAAAATCATTACAATCACATGCTGAATGTAGCAGATGATATTTCTGATACTTTGTCTGTTGCTCCTTCTTAATGAATCACATTTAGCTTGCAACTTTTATAGGTTCTCTAGTTTCAAATTCACAAAAAGTAAACATTGTCTTTTTTTCTTCTTGAATTCCTTTTGAAGGAGGAAAATTAGTGTGCATAGCTAAATTGTTTTCTAAGCAACCATTAAGTATGTCAGTATCAGTGATTAGTGAATTGTTTCAAGTTATTTGGATGTTCATTAGTGACTTTTGTTATGAGCTTTTGCTGAGCCATTATTAACCTGATGTAAATTGACTGACTCACTGAAAAATTCAATTTCGTTTTATAAAACGATTTGCATTCAGTATACCAAGGCATTTAATTATTGAATTCTTATAAGGGTAATTTTGTTTTTATTAAGAATAAAAATCAAAAGGACATAAAATTACATGGAATATTCTTTTAATTTTGCTGTTTTTTTTTTCTTCCTTTTTCATTTTTTGTTTTTATGCACAGAGTAAGAACACAAAAACACTTTCCTTTGAAAGTTGTTGTCATTAAGTAACTGGTAAACAATTAGAGTTCAGTAGCAGACACAATGTGTTCAGTCTTAGGATAGTGGAATTAAATTAGAATTCTTGTCATCTTCAATTTGTGTATTGTTGTTTTGAAGTCTTCGTTTGGTGTGGAGTTATCTAAGTATCAACAGGATGCTTTGATAATTAGTGTATTCCATGGTATTTGGGCTAGGTATTGTTTATTATTTGGGCTTTCTGATATAAATGAAGCTGTATGAAGCTTGTTCAAGATATGCATACTGAGTAGTAGTGGATTATGGGCGAGTAAAGAAAATTCGAAGCAATGAGAGGGAAATGAACTGATTGTAGAACATAAGTGAAAACATAGGTGTATAGCATAAAGTGAATGTATGCTAAGAAAATTTCTTGACTTGATGTGCATAGCTGGGGTGATTGGTCTATGAATATGTTATAAAAATCAAAGATTGGGAGTTGATGGTAGTGGTAAGTCAAGGAACTAGAATGCAGTGGTAAAAACGTTTAGTCTTATGATAAAATTGCATAATCTCAAGGCAAAGAAGAAAAAAAAATACTCATAAGAAAAAAGCAATATTTTTCTATTTGCTTAAAAGTGATGTTTCTTTTAAATTCGTATCTTTAAGCTGGCATGAGATACATTAGAATGATTAGAAAGAAACTTGACTAATTAAAACATTGTCTTAGGTGACTAGATGTTTGGAAGAACAAAATCAGCTAGAAACCAAAACTATTGCCACCACCAGCATAACATTGAGAAATTTACATTTTAAATGAATATAACTGTTAATACTAAAATGACATCATGATTTTTTTTTAGTCATTTCCTTAACCTATAGAAATTGATAAAGGAAGTGTCATATAATGAACTTTGAAATTGTTCTTTTTCAATTTGAAATTGATATTCAATTATTGACATGAATCGTAGAGTATATTCAAGATATGATGTGTTTTGATTTATCAGTGATTTAAGTCACACATTGAGAGTAGAAACCACATGGAAAGTTCTCACTTATGTTTGAATTAATATTCTTTAAGAAGTTAATGAGTGTCTTGAAGTATTTCTTTCTTTTTTGTTAGTTATTCTGGGTGGAAATTGTGACTTCCTAATCAATTTGACCACTTAACATTTTGTCAGTGGTGCTTGTTTTGTCAACTAAGTCTTCTGGTTTTTGAAGTAGGCAATTCAAAAGTCATGACTGGGTTTCCTGCTTACTACTAAGTTCACTGACAGTCAGATAGCCTGTCAGATCAAGATAATGGTTTTGTCAGTGGAACGGATGAAGTAATGCAATTTCAAACAGACTTCACTAGTGTATATACACACCTCTCAAAGTGATTGAGAGAAAAAGTTAGCTTTTACTTTTAGGAGACTGATTGTCATAGTAGTGTGCTGTTTACTTCAACCAACATTAATAAAATTTCATATTAAAGAAGCATCAGTTATAAAAACCTTCCACAATAGAACTGTTGTTTGTGTTTGACATAGGTCAGTTATAGAATACTTACATTTATGGTTTTACTGTTTTTAATGGTTCTTGTATTTGGTGAAGCATAAATGGGGAAAAAAAAATGTTTACCTTCTACTTCAATAGCAAGTGATGTGTGCGTGTATATTTTCTGTATTTTGATCATGAGAGGGATAAAAGAGTCAGGATTAAGGTTATACATTAGAAAGATATTAAGATTCAGGTGGATATGTAGCAAACTTTCAATTGTTGTTGATGTTTTTGTTATTGTTTTCATTATTATTTCTAACTTTGGTTTTAAAGCTACAGTGAAGGATTTCAGAACCAAATCCTTCTGGGAGATTCTATTTACAAATAACTCGCCTTTCATTGTGTAGCTGAAGAATTGCTAGAGAAATTTGAAACCTGAAAGTGTTAATAATAATTAGGTAGAAACTATGTACTTGTATGACAGTGTGAGTAATTGTTACTCTAGAGATGCATTGGTGTATAAGTTAGGTTGTTATGAGGTAGTTATGCAACTTGTGGTCAGCACGAATGGAAGTGATATTTGAGAACAGAATTGTAAATAGTTTGTTAGAGGTTTTAGATATGTATTTCTTTCTTAAAAGATCTAATTAGTACGGGAGATGGAGGTATTGGTATCATAATGACTGGAATACTAAACCTACAATTTGAATGCTAAATGTTAACTTTTTGGTATGCTTAATGAGATTATATGACTTGAATTCATGAACTGTTCTTTGGTTAATTTTGTGTTCAAAATTTCATACTTGAATCATTGAAATAAGTGACATAATTACAACCATAAATGCAATCAAGAGAAATGAGATTTTAATCTCTCATAAATACACTGAAATAAAATTATTTATGTTAAAGATCTTTGAACTTGTGAAACTACTTTTGTATTTAATTTCTCAAAATGTCTGTTCAAATTCTGAAACCTTGTATCAGTATTAGAAATATAAATTTTGCTCCTAACAATCAAAAAGTTACATAATAACATAAGATTTAGTTACTGTGTTTGAGATTTCTAGTTTAATGAAATTTTAGGTCAGTATCTAAGGCAAGTGATTGTGTTATAGGTTTGTCAGTGCATTAAGAGTGATAATGGGTATCAGAATCTGTGAAAAGTCGAAGCATTTTGAAAATTCATTTAATTTTATTATTTAAATATGATATAAGTAACTGTATACACTAGAAATAAATTTCTAGATTTTTCCTTTACTTATTTACTAAAGTTTTCTCCATTTAGTATTTGTGCATGCATGCAAAATTTCAGTATTCAGACATGGACTTGTATGATGCAGAATTGCAAACAATTTTTAGTAGCTCCAGTCACTCAGTTTGTTTGATTAGATCTCTCTCTCTCCCCTCTTTCTCCTCTCCCCTCTTTCTCCTCTCCCCTCTTTCTCCTCTCCCCTCTTTCTCCTCTCCCCCTCCCTCTTCCTCACCTGTCTCCCCTCCCTCTTCCTCACCTGTCTCCCCCTCCCACTTCCCCACTCCTGTCTCCCTCCCATCACCCACTGTCTCCCCCCCGTCACCTACTGACCCCCCCCCCCCCCCCCCCGGCACCCACTGTCTCTCCCCCCCGTCACCCACTGTCTCCCCTCTCTCCCTCTCACACTTGCAAAGCTCTATCTTTTGATATGACATAATTTCACCTTAAGTTTGGTCTACAATTGAACTGGCATGTAACAAAAGCACCTTGGTCCTGTTCTATCCAGTTGGAAGGGTCATTTTGTGGCCTCTGTTCATATCTTATACTGATGGAAAAGTCACTATTACTATAAATAATTCTATCCTTATTGATTTATATATTACTGGACTAGAAAATAACTATCAGCTTCATGCATTTTTTTTTATATTAAAACCAATATCCATTGCAACTGTTCAATAATGATTACTTTTCACTCAACATAGTCTGTTTTATAAAATATTGAACTGGCTTCAATATTCTACTTTATCAACTTCTGGAGGAAGAATAGCAAAGTTGGTCCTGAGATTGATATTCAGGCTTGTGAGCTACTAAAATAAATACTGTGAAGCATGTAGGACTGGTTTTAGTACTTGGAGTACTCAATAGATGGTGGGTTCAACAGAAAGTAGGATAAACATCTTGTGGATTTTAGTTACGTTTCCTTGTGTTCTGAATTTACTTTTCTTTTATCTGTTTGGAGTTGATAAAAACAAGTGCTAAATTTGTGACCTTGTGTCAGTGGAGCAAAGAAAAAAAAAAAATTCTGTAGCAATACAAATATACAGAACTATGTTTGTTTTAAAGATTAGTGCTCCTGTTAGATACCATAATATTTCAGCATTTGAAAAGAGATCTAAAAGTGTTTGTTCTTAAAGAAGACTAGAACTGAGAATGTTAAAATACAAAAAAAGAAAATAAAATAATAATTTTAGTACCTACTATATATTGCTAACATTTCTAACCCTAGAATAAATAAATTTACTAATTCAAGCTTTATATATGTCCTCTTTCTCACTTTATATATCATGTTTGTTTTTATTTTCAGGTAAGATTATTCTCACATTTTCGAATGAATCACAAACTGCAAGTAAAACTTTTATGATTGAATATTTAGTTACTTAGCTATAAAAAAAAAAAAAAAAAAATTCAGATATCTTTTTCTCTCCTTCCTTTCTAACAAAAAAAATCTGAAGTGAAATGTAAGATGGAAGTTGAATATGAATGGAAAACAAGACTAAATAGTTTTAAAAAGTCACATGTACAGTATATACATACATAAAAAAGGAAATGTATTTTAATGTATTATTTAAAAAAATTTTTTAAAGTGACTTTTCATGAAACAAATGAACTCAAGATAGAATTTAGAATTTTTAATCAGTTGATGATGGTATCTTTTTGTTGTAGGTGTAAAATACAATTATTACATAGAAGAGGTTCTTACTAGATTTCAAGAACTTAGAGGAAAAAGGATATACTTTAATTACTAAGGAAAAAAATGTAATATTTTCATTTATCAAGATTGATACTATCACTTTGATTCAATGTTAAATTTGGTTCAGTACTAGAAGACCTCCACAAAATGTACAGACAGCCTCTTTCGCGAATGATATCACCATCTTGTTCTAACACTATTCTCCAAACACTGCTGTACAATTTATGATTATCATCTTTTCATGTCTGCTTTCCATGCTGGCATGTATTGGATGGTCTGAGAGGATCTGACAAGCAACAGGATTGCATCAAGCTCCAGTGTCAGCCTTGATATGGTTTCTGTGGTTGGATACCTTTCCTAATGCCAACCACTTCAGTGCATACTAGATGTTTCTTATGCCACTGGCACTAATGAAGTCACCAAGTAACTTGTAAGACAAGAAGGGAAAAGCCTTTTGACTGAATGTGAGTGTAGTTGAGAGAGGGAGTTAGGTATATGCCAATTGTCGAGAAGCTGAAGTATGACAGAGGAACAAGCACAGGTATCTTGCTATAGAAGAAATACATGGCTAACCTGCATTATATAAGTTGGTGGGGGTGGCTGGAAAGATGAAGATGGTGGTGACTAGGTTCATGAGCAAACTTTCAAGGTGAGTATAAGAGAGTATATGCACTGTGGAGGGTTAAATGCAAGCGGAGAGTAACTGATGATTAGAGATAGTAATAGACGTGAATGTAGTGAGTGAGTGAGTGAACAAGGATGGAGGTGTGGTTGGTGATGAATATTAGTATGCAGGTGGGGGAAGGTGAAAGAGACAGAGGTGGTTCAGGAAGGAAGAAGTGACACATGGCAGTACAGGAAAGGAGGAGAGCAGCTGCAGATTGATCAGAAGGTAAGATGATGTGCAAGGTGTGAAGTGAAATTGGAGATGGATAAGAGATACATAGTGACAAAGATGAAGGTCTGAGGTGTATAAAGGTGGCTATAGTGAGTTAAGTGACAATCATGGAATGGGGCATTGATGGCAGATACAAGAGGGTGTTGAGAATGAAGAAGATATGAGAGGTATTGAAGATGAGGTATGGCAGACCTACATTTTAGGTCTCACATTTCTCTGAGGAAAGAAAGAGGTAACCGAAGGTTCAGAAAGGAGAACAATTAGTGGAAAGTAGTGTAGGAAGGGATGAAAATGGGGATAGATTTAAATAAGTGGGAGAAGGTGGTAATTAGTAGTGCAAAAGGGGGATTGCAATAGCTGAGTAGTATCATATTATACACACATAAAACAAAAATACTAAAATTTACATGAAATTTTTGCATAATTTTCACAACATACACTTAGAAAGAAAACACAGTAAAGAAAAGTAAAACAATGCACAAACATACTTAGTAATCACAGGTACCACAATAGGCTCACAGAAAGAAACGAGTGGTGTATAGATGAAAAAAAAGAAAGAAAAACAGGTCCATCATAAACTATGCTACAACAAACTACAAAGAATTTAAATCGGCACAAAATGCATCATAACAGGTTGTATGCAGACTACACCTACTGATCAGCTGTGAAATAAAATGTAATAAATAGGAAAGGCCATCTGGACATGTGAGGGGAACAGTTTGTTGTTGGCCAAGCTTCAACTGTCACGGTCCCTCTCACTACATGAAAAACAACTAACAGAACACTGCTGCAACAACATGCAAAAACAGCATCTTTACAATCAGCCCAGATGAGCATAAGGGTCTTATACAGAAATAATTGCAACATCTATTGCCTCACTGTCCACAAACACTGTTGGAATGCACACTATCAGCAATAAGTTCAGAGGAGTAGTAACTGTTACACTTTCTTGTCTCTGTTGGGGCTATCACTAGAAGTTATGAGAGAACAGAAATAGACTAGATAGTAGAGAGTGTGCAATATGTGCATGCTCACAATGTCCTGAATATAAATTTCTTAACCACATGTAAATGTAAATAATGTACATAATTCCTCATCTCTTAAATATAGAACTGTAAGTAAAAGTTATTGAATGAAGTATATATGTAGTTAAGATCTTCGTAATGGGTGATAAAAGATTTGTCCAAATGTTTATCATCCAATAGCAAATGATGGCAACCATTTCTAGCTATTAATGGGCTTCTTGGCTTTCACATTTGCAATACTTACCTCTTAATTTATGAGAAACTTATTGTGTTCATATGCAAAACACATATCAATAACTGATCCATACATCATGCATATTATCAGTTAGATATTTAAACAAGATCACTGATCAAGGCACAGGTATGGATGTGTGGTTAAGAAATTCGTTTTCCAACTATATGGAGTCAGTTGCACTGCATGACATCTTGGTTAAGTAGCTTCTACTATAGCCCCAGATTGACCAAAACCTTGGGGATAGATTTTGTAGATGGAAACCAAAAGAAGTCTGTTGTATGCATATATATGTATGTGTGTATTTGTGTCTCCTTGTCTTGACATTGCAGGATAGCTGTAAAGAGTGTCACTGTCATATAAGCAGTGTCATTTATTTTCAGTAGTCTGTGAAAACCTGTCTGACCATGAGGTAGTATTACCTTGCTTGAAAAGTGTGAGGGTTGCTGACATGAAGGGCATCTAACCATAGAAAGTTTGCCCAATAAACTTTGTCTGACCCATGATAATAATGATTTTGAAACCTTTTAAACATCATCAAAAGAAACAGATCTTTTTTGTCAAGTGAAAACAAATATTGACTGAGTAAAAAGACAGGGGCTGTGACTGTCACTATAGCTGACTTTTTGTAAGAAAGAGTTAAATGATTATATGTTTGAATGCTTTTACTCTGGTTTTCATCAAAAGGTAGAGAATATGAGGAAAATCAATATTGTGCCTCAGAAACAGAAAATCCTGTGGAGTGAGAGTTATTTTCCCAATGAGACAAGTCTATTATTCAGTTTCAGTTCTTGATTTTAACTGAAGTTTTCCATGTCCTTAAGAAATGTCACAGTTTTCCATTTTCACCTCTGTCATTAATGTAATGTCTTGTGCTTTCAAAATAAATCAATAATAAAGTGTATTTCAAGTTATTTATCATTATAGTATAGTAAAAAATAATCTTTCCATACAAACTGGTTGAATGATTTATGGTACTGTTAGATTGAAAATGTTTAAGAAGAATCAGACTGATTTAGTTTATTATTGCCAAAATTTCAAAGGATAGATTTGGATTAGGATTCAGTGCATTAATGTTGAAAGGAAATTTTGGTTGTTAAGGTTAAATGTTGAAAATTGATTACAGACAATGTAGAAGAGTCAATTTTCTTTAAAACTTTACTTTGGCTAACACACACTACAAAAGTAGATTAGCTAAGAAACTGGGAGTTAGTGGAAGAAATAACCAAGGCCAATTCACAGCCCTTTTCCAAATCATAAAGTTTGTATCAACAATAATTGTTTTGTATTTCTGTTTTCTTATTACTTTTCTTTCCATTTTCCATCTCTTTATACTTCCTTTCTCCTTTTTTTATTCCCTTCTTTGTCTATCATTCTCATCATTTTTTTTTGCTTTCCCCCCTTTCTTCCTCCACCCTCATTTAAGTTTTGCTCTTTTTTCTTCCCCTTCTCCTTCCCCAGAAACTGATCTTTAGCTCTTTTGACTTTTTTGTATCATTACAAAACCTGTGGAATTCTAGCAATTACAGTTATTTCAGCAATGTATGAAATTCATAGACTGCTGGGACTGTTGTCAGACTTTCTACTTTATAAGTTAAAAATACTTATCATTAGAGGCAAGATGAATAGAAGTAGAAACCATGAAATAACATAAGCTAAAATATACTTATAACTATTTATAAATACTGGTATAAACTTATTTATCTGAACCATTTTTCATTCAAATCATGTTTATTTCATTAATTTGATCATAATATTCTCCATAATACATCAAAACTCCAAACAAAATTGCTGACTGGAATGATTTTTTCTTGAAAATATTTTTGTCTTTCAAATTCAGTTTCTAGTTCAAATTATTTAATCTCTTTTTGTTTGGTCTACAAATATTATAAATATTAGCAAAGAAATTAGGGCGTGAAATGTAGATATTATGATTCATTCTAGCAAATTATCACTTTTAATCTTTTGACACCCTTGATGCAATCTTAAGGGTGGATGCTAATATTGGCACTTATTTTATGTCTAAACAGAGCAGCCACTAGCATTTTAGTAGATTTCAGTTTGGTAGAAATCCTTAATGCTGAAATTGGATATTCTGTATTGCACTTCATAAATAGACCAACCAACTTTTCTCATAGAGATGAATTCCTATATTTAACAAACATTTGTTTATGAATAAACTTTTTGCCATATAGTTTTTAGTTTGACACTTCCTCACATATTTATTCTTTTCTTAACTCTATTTCCTATCTCGTTGAATCTGAAATTTCATGAATTAATGGTTGTCTCACTGTTTGGTTAACTATAATATATCACATTTAGTTTATACCTTCTTTAACCATTTTGGATTTAAATCTGAATATTTGTTTTTGTTTTTAAAAAAACATTGTCCCCTTTTTACACAATATGTGTACTGTCTCAGTCTTTGATTTTGTTTATTAAGGAAGTAAAATTTTAAGCAAGCTTCTAAATTGTCAGTCATTTGGCCTAATCTATGTAGCAATCAAGTTCCTCACAAACACCCTTATGAATGAATGGGCTTAGCTATGAAATTTAGGACAATATACTCTCAATAAAGATGGGTTACTCGTGACAAGAATGCTAGTGATGCAATATTTTTCTCAAACTCACATGCCAGAATGTATTTGCATATCCAGGATGCAGAATCTATTGGCCGGCTCTCAATAATTTTATTGATTTTAAAGTATTACTGAAAATAAGTGGTTTTATTTAAAGGTTATATATTTTGTAGTAAAACAATAGAATCCAAGGAAACTAGTGATGGTCTACTTTGGCAAAGAGTAATGTAAAAAATTCAATGAGTAAAATAAATTTTATGCTGTGAGAAAGAATATTAACATTTTGGGAAAAGTCTTTCATTGGAGAGATATGTATTTTCTTTGTTTAGGGCATTTGGTGAGACTTTATTACTTTATGGGCACTTGCAATTTTTATTCCTTATTTTAATGCTCTAAAGGAGAGTCAACTCCGACTCTTCCACTAAACACAATCAAACTTCACTTGAGTATGTATAGAGTAAGAGAGAATATATTAAAAAATTTTTCATTTCCCATGTATCTCAATGATGATCTCGCATCACTTTTTGCAATAACATTTAAAAGCATGTACTTACAATGTATTTCTTGGATAAGTAAATTTATCTTCAATAGTCAGAAGCCAAGTTTACCACAAATATTCTTAATTTTACTTAGGAGCTGATATTATCTGTAGTCAACATGTAATAGATTTGTTTGTGTTAACTACTTTCTTTTATCTTTTGCAAGACTTGCTCTTACATTCAGTTGCCCCTTATTCTTTTACTATCCTTATCTTTAAAGAAACATTTTTCATTATGTAAGGCTTTAAAGTTTTTCTGTTTCTATATTAACACCTCTGATGTAGATATTTACAGATGAATACCATTTGAAATGCATATCATACTAACAGTCAGTATTATTTTTGTAATGCTAAAGTTCAGCTACTTTATCACATCTCATTAGTATTTAGATGTTTATGCAGATTAGTGCTAGCCTAATTGAATTTTGTTGAAGTTCTGAAGTTTCGAGCATCAACTGAGATTTTCAGGACCAATGGGCTGTAGTGTGTTGTTTTAATTTCTCTGTTATTCTTGCATTTGAGTATTTCCAGTTAATATATACAAGTTAACATTTTGTTGGAAATCATTGACCAATTCTTGTATAGCTGATCTATGATATAAAAGCCACCAATCCAATCTTTTCATATTTATAAGGACAGTATGTAGAAGTACTAAAAAGGGAAATGAGCAAATAATGTACATACCTTTTTTTAAACGGGTAGAAATAACATAGATTATGTATTTAATGTATTTCAGATGAATTAAATAACATTTTTATACTAAAAATACTCATCAGTTTTTATTTAGCAAGTTAACTGAATCCTAAAAATATTTTCTTGTAGATATATTAACTCTTGTCAAGAAGGAAGGAAAGCTTTATCGATCTAAAACTAAGTTTGATTTTCTGACTGTTGTCCAAAAGTACATAACATGTTAGTCACAAAATATCTTTTTGTCTTTATTGGATTTAGAAGCAAAATGTGTAGTCACTGGTTTCAGTTACAGCATTTATAACCTTTAAGCAATTGTCATGTTTTCTTAAAGTACTGTCATGGCTGGCAAGCATAGATAAATTCTTATATTTAGCTTGTTTTCATTAAATCAGGAATGTTGGTGTGATAAAGTTTTGAACAATGTTATATGTTAAATGTGTTTTCATGCAATAAATCTGGCACACCTTGTATTTTCTCATCTACATACCTGAATATTCTTTTCTGATTTTAAGATGGTGGTCATTTGAAACTTGAAGATATCATCAAATTTGCCCATAACTATTTCCCTTCCAGTCCTTAAATCTATTGGCTGAATGTAATGTAAGGTATCAAGGTGTAACTTCAGAATAGTTCTAGGATCTTTGTGATTTGAATCACTGTCTCCAATTTTGTTCCAGTTTTCAAATTTTGTATATGGATTAAGTTTTGCATACTAATTATGAAAATGAAAATCATTTTTCCTATAAATTTATAATTAGAAAGTTATTAGCCTTTAAAGTTTGCAAAATTTGGGTATTTTAGCCAATCAAAAGCAAGTATTTTATTCATTGCCATGAAGTTCTGTTAGCATAGTAAGCAATGAACCCTGTTTCCATAGTAACCAAGGAGTGTAACCACCACATGTTCTATAACTGTTTGCAAAGAACTGTTTCCATAGTAACCAAAGATGCTGCGCATGCGCATAAGAAGTGTAACTACCATGTGTTCCATAATTGTTTGTTTGCATAACAGTAGGAATTTGATTCGAAAACTGTATACAGATTTTGACATGCCGGTGCCTCCTGCTTCTGTGACAGATGACGGAAGATGAAGTCAATGCGCTGTTTTCTGATTGGCTGAAAATTCTGAAAATGATCAAACTTTGAACACCTGTAACATTTTCACAAAATTTTTCTGTAATAGATTAATAACAAATTCAGATTCAGCATCACAAATTGCATCTATATGCTACATTCAAAAGTTTTTTTTTAAAGATTTCGACATGTACTGACTCAAACCACAAAGATTCTAGTTTCAATTTCTTTACATAGCGATTAAACATGTGAAATAAAATGAAATTGTTTCAAAAGCCTTATTAAATAGATGTTATAGGGAAAGACTTGTTTCAGTCTTATGTAGATAATTAGATTTACTCTCAAATCCCTAGTTTTGTTGCTTATTGTTTTAATATTTTTACAGTTAATAGTTGAGTAAATTAGAAAACGGTGAGGAATTTACAGAACTGTGTGTGTGTGCGCGTGCAGTTATCTGGCTGAAACTTTATTTTCCTCTAAAATGTGTATGAATTTGAGAACTTTTTTTAACAAAGGGAAAAATATAATTTTAAAAATAGTTTTATATCAAGATGAAGTAAAAGCGTGGATGTGTGGTTTGTTTCAGACCCTTAGTGTGACCCCTTGGTGAAGTGTCTTCTGTTATAGTCCTGGGCTGGCCAAAACCTTGTGTACAAATTTCATGGATGGAAACCAAAAGCCTGTCATATATGTATATAATTATTTGTATGCATATGTGTACATGTTTGTGTGTACCCTTGTCTTGACATTATGTGGTGGTTGTAAATGAGCATCACTGTCATACATGTAATGTTATTTGTTTCCAGTCTTACTTGAAAAATATGTTTGGTCAAGAGGAAATATTACCTTGCATGGAAAAAGTTGAGGATGGCAACAGGAAGGGCATCCAGCTATAGAAAACCTGTCTCAAATTCCATCTGATCCCTGCAAGCATGGGAAAGTGGACAGTAAAACAATGATGATTCTGATTTGTCTTATTTCCCTATATCAGTTAATAATTGTATTAGTACAAAAGACATAAGCCTACACCTGCCTTTCATATTTTTGTTTTCGTTCATATACCTGATTATTTCTTGTTCACTTGAAAGTTTGTGAAAGATCTAAATGAAAATCTTGCATTTCTGACATCATAATTTTGTTGACATATTCAGTCTTCTATGTATTATAAGTACACAGCAGAAGTACATTATTTTTGTATTCTATTAAAGTCAAGTTATCAATGTTTTGCATTTACAATCCAACACGTATTACTATACCTAAAGTTCACCAAACACTCACTTAGGTAGCATTAGTTTTCAGTAAATCTTGGCATTTTAGAATAAACTTCTTATATTTGTTTCTGTGGAATTTGTTCAATTTGCCATATTCTAATTTAAAGTTCATTATTTCAGATAACATTTGTGGACATTAAAAGCAATGACCTTCCTTTTGTTCTTTCATTTTGTTCTTTTCTTCTCTCTCTCTCAACATATAGTTTAGATCTAGTTTTGGTCTGTGAAACTGTTCATACTTTAAATTGGGTGAAGTAGAGTAAAGAGAATACAGAACAGTGGTGTGTGTATGTAGTTTAAAATTTCCACCTTTTAATACAGTGGTCCTGTTTTTAAGTGACTCCTCTTAAGGTTCTTTTATTCTTCTATAGCTTTTGGTCAACCAAGGCCTTGTTAGTGACACTGGTAGATGGAAACTGAAAGAAGCCTGTGTATGTTGTGTATGTATGTAGTGGCTATCTACTCCTTGCAGAGCTTGATCTCTTCTTGTACTTATAATTGCTCTTTCTTGGTGTGAGATGTTAAATGACTTTTGAGCCTGAAAAGGTGCTTGAAGAGCTGATCACACACACTGTAGCAATGGCTTATTTGAGCATTGGCTCCATTCTCCATTGTTGATTATGAATGTTCAAGTGCTGCTTCAAGAGAGGATGGACATTTTTGAAAAAATCACAAAATCATTAATTTTAGCTACAAACAAATTTTGACATCAATGTCTTTGTATTGAATTAGCATTTGTCAAAATCAAGTGTAGAAAACATCAATCATGTGGTGTCTGTTTTCATTGATGTATTTTTGAAGGTTTTCTTGGAAGTTGGCCTCCACTCTCTCCAGCATTGCTCTGTTGACTTGGGTGACTTTTGCACGAATAGCTTACTTCAAATCGTCCAATGTATGGGGCTTGTGTGCATACACATGTGCCTTGTTTCCTCACAAGAAATAATCACATATGGATAAATTAGAGGACTGAGGGGGCCAAGGAATGTCAGCAGACTTGGCAATGAGGCAGTCACTGAAGAGAGGGTGAAGAACATGCATTGATGCTCTGGCTGTGTGGGCCGTCGCCCCATCCTGCTGAAACCACATGTCAAATAGGCATATGTTTTCATTGTAATTCAGGTACAAAGAAGTTGTTTATCATCTTGATGTAATACTTTGAGTTCACAGTAATAGCATTTCCATTATTGTCTTCAAAAAAGTAAGGACCAATGATGGCAGCTTCTCCAACAATGTACCAGACAGTCACTTTTGGGCTGTGCCGTGGTCTTTTGTGCAGTTCTCTCGGATTTTCAAGAGCCCAATAATGACAGTTCTGTTGATTTCCCCATGCCATTGAGATGAAAAAGAGCTTCATCACTCATTAACAAAATGAGGTTGTCATTTGCCTTGAAAATTGCTTCCATCTGACATGTGAAGTTAAGCTGCTGTGCATAGTCCCATGGTTTCAACTATTGCCCAATGACCAATTTGTATGGGTGGAAATGCAGGTCTTCATGCAAAATGTGCCATACTGATTGATTATCAATGCCCAAGTTCAGTGGAATGCCTCCAAGCAGAGCGATTTGGACTCTGTATCAAAGCTTGTCTGATGTGTTCCACATTTTCCAGGGTCTGTACCATTCGTGGCACCCTCACCAGTCTCCTATTCATTAGTGTATCTCATGTATGAAGTGCATTCACCCATGGCAATCTGAAGTGTGGATTTGGTCCAGGAAAAGGTGGTACAGAACTTATTCTCTCTAATGACAAAACTTTTAAGTAGCAAAGATGAAATTTTGAAAAAGATGGCTGAACATATTAAATCTGTATTGAATCAAGAATCCACTATTGATCCTGAAGTAATCAATGAAAGCCCCCAGTGGCCTGTAATTGAAGAACTAGTGGAAGATCCTTCCTTGGAAGAAATGAGTAATGTTATCAAAAACTTTCCAATAGTAAAGCTCTTGGACAAGACAGTATTCCCATAGAGGTGTACAAGCATAATGGCAGACAACTTGTAAGTAAGCTGCACAAATTGATGTGTTTGATCTGAGATATGTTCCTTAACAGTTCAAAATGCATCAAATGCACTTGTACAAAAACAAGGGGAAGAGGAGTATATGTGATAATCGCAGGGGTATAAGCTTGTGCACAACTGGGAAAATTCTTGTGAACGTGATCCTTAACTGCATCAATAAACATGTAATAAGCAGCAAATATCCTGAATCCGAATGTGGATATTGGGCTGGGAGAGGCACAGTTGACATGATATTTGCCCTTCAACAAGTTCAAGAGAAAGCACCTGAACAAAATACTGACTTCTACATGGTCTTTGTTGACTTGACCAAGGCCTTTGATACAGTGAATCATGATGTGTTCTGGAAAATTTTGCCAAAAGCTGGACTTTCAAAAGCTGCATAGAGAAATGATGGCAAAAGTGATATCTAGTAGTCAATGTTCAGAGGTAGTTCCTGTTGCCACTGGAACCAAGCAAGGATGTGTTTTAGCCTCTGTATATTTTTCCATATTCTTTTCAATGGTGCTCCAACATGCTTCCATGGATTATCATGAAGATGTACAATTCCAGTTTCGCACAAGAGATCTATTAAACCTGAAAGACCAAAGTTTCAGATCAGAGAGAGAGACCAAGGAAGAGATCCTGTGTGACTGTTTGTTTGCTGATGATTGTGCTTTGATTTCTCATAGATTTGAGGGAATTCAGGAAACGGTCAACAGGTTTGCTGCAACAGCTCATGCATTTGGACTGGCCATCAGTATCAAGAAGACTGAAGTTTTATTCCAACCAAGACCTGGGGCAGGACATACTCAACACTCAAATGTAAAGATAGATAACAAGCCATTCAAATGGGTCAGGTCATTTAAATATCTTCAAAGTACAGTAAACTTTAAGAGTACACTTGATGATGAAATCAATGTTAGAATATCTAAGGCTTCAAGTGCTTTTGGAAAACTTTCCCATCATTTGGAGGATGAACATGATGTCAGTGTGAAAACTAAAGTGTATACAAATATTATATTTTGAGCATACTTTTGTATGAGGAAGAAGCATAGACTTCCTACTACAGACATATAAAGAAACTTGAAACCTTTCATATGTGCTGTTTGTGCAACATATGCAACATAAAATGGCAAGATAAGCTATCTAATGTCAAAATCTTAGAAAAATGCAATATCTGCAGTATCCAAAGTATGCTGCTGAGGATTCAGTACAGATGGGTAGGACATGTTGTTCAAATGAAAAATGACTGCATTCCAAAAATTCTTCTGTATGACCAAAACGTGGAAGGATATTGTGACAAAAAAAGACCTGTCTTTAGATATAAGGGTAAGTTGAAGCAATCACTAAAATCTCTACAGCTTAACTTGACATCTTGGCAAAGTCGTTGCCTAGATTGATCACAATGCAACCGAACAATTTGAGTTGAAGAAAAAGAACAATAGAACTGCAACCAAAAGACACATTTACCCAATCCCAAGCGAAATCAAAATCATTAATGTCCCCATGGTGATTTCATAGCAAAATCCATATCTGGACTCCAATTACATTCATGTATCCATCGCAAATAGATGCAGCTTCTTAGGATTTTATTTTTCTGTCTTTCTATTACTCTCTTTAACTTTTAGTCCTCTCCTTCAAACACTCGTATGTCAAAACTGATGGGAGCGATCATCATTATTATTATTATTATTATTCCATTGAGGTCATCATTCTTTTATGGCGTTAAAATAAAGCACCAGTTGAGTCCTGGGGTTGATGCATTTGACATGGCCTCTCTCCTCAGAAATACAAGCAGAATGTGGTGGTGGCAGAATTGTTAGCATGCCAGACAAAATGCTTAGTGGCATTTCATCTGTCTTTACATTATGAGTTCAAATTCTGCCAAGGTTGACTTTGCCTTTTGTCCTTTTGGAGTTAATAAAATAAGTGCCAGTTAAGTACTGGGTTTGATGTAATTGACTAATCCCTTTCCCTGAATTTGCTGACTTTGTGCCAAAATGGAACCATTATTATTATTATTATTATTATTATAAGAAGGAGTGATAGAATGATGGACAAACTGCTTTCAGTATTTAGTTTCCTCTCCTTATATTTTGAGTTAAAATCCTGTTGTTAATTTTGTCTTAAATCTTTTCTGGATTGAAAATATATGTATCAGTCATGCACAAGTTTAATTTAGTAAATTATACTCCTTCCCTTGTGCCTCTGAAAAATCAATTTTAATAATAGTATTATCATCATTTCATTTTGTATTTGTTTTGTGAGATTTATTTTTGTGACATTACTGTGTATTGAAACGGATTTCATTTTACTTTGGAGCATCATTCATCCAATAAAAATGCACGTACTGGACATGCTTCATTTCTTTAATATTCATTAATTATTAATCACTTCATTTGAATTGTGGAAACTCTTTCATCACACACACATATATCTGCAACCTCAATTGACTTCCTTCCATGACTGATATTATTCTTGTGTTTGTATGTTGCTAAGCACGTGTGTGTTGCCATGTTACTACATGTGTAGTTGATCTTGCCATGTTACTACATGTGTAGTTGATCTTGCCATACATGCTTATGATGGATGGCAAGCATCCATATGTGTCTGAACTATAACTTGTGTGTGCATGCTATGTTTTTATCATTCTTGTTGGCTATTTTTTTTTTTTTTTGGTAATATTTTTCTTAGGTGTTTTGAGTTGTAGTTTCTATGACTATAGAGGTTCTTGTCACCAGTGATTTCCACTTCCTTGCTAGCTTTGCTAGTGCTATTCAACATTTCATTTTGTATTTGTTTTGTGGAAACATTAAGAAAGCCAGATACTGTATTTTCCAGTATACAAGTTGACATAGAATATAGTGTAAGCATACAAACATTACTATATTTCCAAATCCTGCATTTCACAAGGAATTTTTGGCTTTCCAAAGTCATCTTGGTGTACAAGTTGACCTACTTTTTTGGCCATAAAGTTTGGTCTTAAATATTTGACTTGTATGGTGGAAAGCATGGTATGTGTAATATATGCATTGAACTTTATTAATCTATTGGTTCAACTATAAGTGAACTATACTTTTAGGTTTATAAAAGAGAAATTGGAAAGGTATACTGAATTACAGATTAATTGACCATCACCATTACCACCTCAGAAACATGAAGGGTAATGTTGACTCTATCATGTGGATAATAGTAGATTTATCAAATCGTGTTCAATTGAAAAACAAAATTTTATAAGTAGTGATTAGAAATTTTTCTGATAAAAACAACAAGACAAAACAAAAAAAAACTAATATATAATTAATGGATTATTTAACAGTAAAGTGAACTGTAACTAATGCCTATGTTTTTCTTGGCAGAATGACCTTTCAAAATAAAATAGAATTTGCTTCAATAACAGTTTTACATTAAAAATTTTGCAAAAACTAATACAAATTGAAATGTTGAAAGTCTTGATTTTAGAAAGTGAAAACTCACTGGCGACAAGGAGCTTTATTTCCTTTTTGATGGCAGTCTCTTGATCTGAGAAAGACTGTTCTGCAAGTTCTTGCTGAACAACCTGCATAGATGATTTGTTTATCATGATCAAATGTTTGTGCTGTGCATAGGCTCACTCCCTCCATCAGATTGACATTGCTTGTACAAGTGCATGGTGTGCTGCACACAAGATGTCAAAGTGATCTCAGAGCAACACAAGATTAAGTATTTTGCTCAGAACACAATGCACTGTCTGGTCTGGCAGTTAAACTCATGAACTCGCAATCATGATTGCAACACTCTAATCATTTGGCCATGCACCCTCATTTAATTAGAAACTGTAATTATCATATATGTTAAAAATAGCACACACACATTACTGTGTACCATCATAGATATAACATAACACCAACTACATATATATGCATGTGCATACGTAACATTACATAGGCACATGCTTTCAAATACACATACACACACAGTAACATAACCTACACACATGATCGGAAATATGAATAATCCTTACCAGCATGCAAGTGACAAACTACTACAAAGAAATCAATTGAGGTCAGAGATATGTGTAATAAAAATATTTTTGATAACCAGGTTAACTAATCAGTAATAAATGGATGAGTTAAAAATAACCAAATGAACTATAACCACGGAATGTGTTTTTATTGTTAGACTTACCTTCAAAGTACAACAAATATCATTAATTTCAGTAATTTTACTACTAGAGACTCATTTTATCACTATATGAACTCTGTGAACTTTGGATATATGCAATTAGTTTTATTTATTTCCTTATACTGACAGCACTTCATGTGTACAGAGCCTCATAGTGACATTTTTGTATGATCTTTTTGTGTGTGGCCTTGTGGTTAAGGTGTTGCATTCATGATCACAAGATTGTGGTTTCAGTACCGGGACTGGCTGGTGTACTTTTGTTCTTGAGCAAAGCACTTCATTTCATGTTGCTCTGCAATCACTTTGACATCTAGCATGTGGCACATCATTCCCTGTACAGACAATGGTAATTTGATGGAAGGAGTGAGCTACAAACAAATCATCTGTGCAGATTGTTCAGCAAAAAATTTCAGAACCCTCATCTGTCATCTACATCAGAAGAGTTCATGATATATAGTGTGTTTTTATGCACTTTTTATACTATTCATTATTTTTTTTTTTTTCCATTTTTAACTCTCACATTCTAGGTATCATTAATTCGGATATTTCGAGAATTGATTTACTTCTTTTAAAGATAAATTGTTGTCTGCTGGGGGTTGACATATGAATTTGAAGATCTTCCCTGAGAAGGTTGTCTGTTTTAGTTTCCCTGATAAGGAAACTGGCTTGCTCCATAAAATAGTAATTTTCTGAGACATTTATGATGTTTGCTTATGTCATTTTACTGTCAGGATTCTGTGATTGCATTTTATGAAACCTGAAACGTGTCTGTACCTATACAGATATTTGTTCTGGCCAAGACTGAATTTTAAACACTGAAACCTTTTAATTGAATAGAACTATCACTGATATAACCTAGATTAATTCTGGATTATTTTAAGTATGTGACATTATGGCTATAGGTATCCAAGTAAATAATAAATATCCAGGTGAAACATGAACAAAAACATTGGAAAATAGAAAAGAAAGATAAGTCAAGGTTTTGAACAATGGTTATTTAAGATTGGACAAAGGAAAGAAAAAAAATTTAAGGAAAGGAAAAAATGATATTAATCTAGAGATATAACCCATTATTGATTGGTAGATAACAAGTATAAGAGTAAAGAAATTTTTAAGTAGAAAAGAATGAGCAATGAATGCTAAGGGAAATAAACATCATAAACATGGTAGGGGGAAAGATGATGTATATAGTTAAGTGTTTGAAAAGGGTGAGATATAGAATTATGTATGTATGTGTGTTTGTGTGGGTGGATAAAGTGGTGTGTGAGCAAAGTTGTGTTTATATGATGAGTAAAGTGTTAGTATGTGCAAGGGGTCAAGGATGTGTGTGGGGAGGTTGGTGGTGAAAGTTTGTGTGAGTAAGGTTGTGTGTGCAAATGTGTGCATGTAGGATGTGTAAGGCATGTATGCAATATAGTATAGTGGATGGGTGATGAAGTGTGTGTGTATAGGTAGAGATGGGGGTTATTTGTATGCTCTGTATGGGTGTATGTGAAGAAAAATGGTGGGAGAGTATGTGTGTATTTGAGTTATAGAGCTAGGGTAGATGTGCTTAAGCAGAAGATCAATTTCTGTTCATGGCAATGATAGGAAATGGGAGGACTCTGGTCTTATCTAATTACCAAAAGAGCAATATGCAGATGAGAGTGCATATGGAATTGAAATGGGGACACAGGCCTTATTGATCAAGTGTTGCTCTATCAAGCATTCAGTAAATGTTCTCTAAAAAAAATCAACTAACCAGTGACCATTTTTCTCTATGTGCAGTAATCCTTAAAGTCAGAATTTAATACAGATATTAATATAGATATTTCTGGAGCAGCAAGTGAAGCAGGGAGTGATATGGAAAAAATGGCCTAGGTATATGTTACATAGCAATGTTGTAGATGAAGAGACAGGTGTTGCAGTGAGAGTGGGCAGGCTGGGGGTTGTAAGGAGTGAAAGCGCTATGGCCTGGAATGTTATCTAGATTTTTGTCATGTTTGAAGGAAGGAGAAGGTAGTCAGGAAAAATGTGGAAGTTATGGAGTTAGGTTGGAGGAGATTAAAGTGTTGCCACACCCATAGTCATGACCCTCATGTACATATCACCTTTTTGTATTTTGTTTCATCTCATACTCTGTTATGCATGATTTTGCTCTGGCACTTCACTTAAATACAGACATAAACTTACCTTGTATTTCACATTCTGTGCATAAATATTTTTCCTACTCTCTTTATTTTTTTTTTACCTCTTATGCTTGTTACATGTTTATTTTCTTTGTTCACTCTTCTGTGTCAAAACACAGTTCTTGACTCTAATACTTCCTGTCTGTCATTCAGCATGGTGATTCAATATCTTTGAATCACCATCGTTTTCTCTTTCTTTTCCTCCTGTACTGTGTTTTTTTCCTTCTTAGCTTTGCTTTTGATTTTGTCTCACTTGTAACGTTAAATTTTTTAAACTATCAACATTGACTGAATGTGGTAATTTTATATTCTTCTGTAATATCTGTTTAGTTATACACAAGCTGCAGAAAATATTTCTTCAGATTTTTTTTTTTATTAAGTTAAATATATTCATTCTATTTACTTACTTTTATTCTTGTCCTCTTTATATTTTAGCATATTTTAGTTTGGTGGAGATATTTTAGTTTCGTATTCCCTATAGAATGAAGTAAAATGGGAATTGTTTCCTTTTCTATAACTGAATAAATGAAATAAAACAAGAAATAAATGCAGTGGCTCATCCCCATCTTTGCACTTGCTTAAAAGTACTGTTAATCTGAAATAGATTTCTGAAATGTATACATAGACATAAAAATAACATACAGGAGTCTTTTCATGCACCTCTTATTTTGCAAGGTAAAATATGCATTTGTTTGAAATCTGTCAATCTCTCCCACAGGTGGGAAAACAATAATAGCAGTTGAAACTCTTATAAATAAACAAATTATTGTATATTTTTTGTTCTTGATAACTCTTAGGATAAGTGTGAAAGAAAGAAAGTGCTTAAGAATATACCAGCGAAATAGCTGGGTTTTAAACCAGTTAACTGCCAGACACTGTTCTCCCATATGTCAGTTTAAATAAACAAATATTTCTGCTATATACTTGTATACATGACAATCCACTGTGCTCCATCTCAGCTGCTACAAAGATGGAAAAAGCTTCATAATTCTAATTTTTCAAATATTATTGTTTCTTGGGGATGACTACATATTTGTTTAAGAAAGCTGTAAGTGATTATACTAGGATTAAGTATATATGCATGTACAATGATATTTAACATATTTATGTATATTTGAACATGGAAAACCTTATGCTGCAGAAATAGTCTTGTGAGAAATTTCTTTTCATGGAAATTATATGTAAAAACAGATTGGGCCATAAATAACCTCAGCAGATCATGGAATGCATGTATTTTTGTTTTGTTACATGTCATCAGGCATGAATACTGAATTTGTTGTTCACAGCTCCATCAGAACAATAGTTTTGATATTTAAGAACAGCAAATGATAAATTTGCTTGGTCAGGCTGAAATTAATTAGTCACACAGCAGTTTTGAAGAAAATATAGCATGTTTTCAAATTCTCTGTTTATAGAAACAGTGTAGTCTCCATGCAGTTGAGAAGTGGGTTTAGATTCGATTTCTGAAAAATATGAAAACAAAGGACATAACCCCAGCAAATAGTGAAAAAAGTGCAGCTGAGATGGCAACCTTGCAAGAATTGACTATTGATAAGAGATTCTCAAAGTTTAAACAAAAGATGTGCCTGCATATAATCATAAAAGAACATGCAATAAGCTAGATGAGCTTTCCAGAACATTATTTAGAATCATTACATATGCTCTCAAAAACCCTTTGCATATTATTCCTTACTTGATATACTTTTATTGAGAAAATGAAGGAATTTGTAACTTATTCTACATTAATAAACTCCTGTCATTTACAAAAATCTTATACTTTTGTAAGGTTCCAAAAAGCATAGTTTTAATGTAAAATATCATAACAGTATTCCCATAGCTTACTACTGTAGTCATTGTTGCTTAGTCCCAGCTAATACTATTCCATCTTTTTAGTGTATCAAAGACCACATTTTCCGATGTGCCTTTGCCTTTTTTAAGGTGGTAGGGTGTAATCTAAGGGAAATTTGGCTGCTATTTCAAGAAAATCTACTGACGATGGAAATGCACCTTCTTTGATTTGCTAATTACCATAGGGATGAACAGTGAAGTAGAGCTGAAAATTTAATTTCAGAGAGCTTCAAGCTGAACCCTCTCTCTAATAGAAGCTATCTAATATATGTGATCTTTTCTTCCCACATATTAGATGAATCAATGAATCTATCCTATTCATACAAATCAATCTGGTTCTGAATATATTTGATTACAGTGGAAATTTTATAATAGTTTATTCTAAGACTAGAATTAGGCAGGTTTTAACAATCAGTTGCTTATAAATTGTTTTCAAGCACTGTTATTCATTTAGTATTTCATTTTACATTTTTAAGATTTTATTTTAATTTTATAATCTATTCACTGCAGATTTATTTTTGCAAATCTTTTGTAAGAATAGTTTAAAATAGCACAACCAATTGCTTGTAAAGATTTCCAATAATGGTGCTGTTTCAATAGCTCTGTGGGTGGCATTGCTGCAAGTGCAAGAAATTCTACTGCTGAATTTGATCTGCAGGTGAAAGTGATTCTAATCACACTCTTCTTAGTAGTATATGGGAACTCTATCTAAATCAAAACTTAACTGTTTATCTGTTTGCCATTTGTACACATCTATTGATTTTCATACAGATAAAAAAGAAAAAAGATGAAACCAAAGGAAAAAACCTTACCAAAATAAAGATGAACAATAGATGCTATTCTATCACAGCTTTGCTGTTTAGTGGTCTTCTTTTTAATAGATTTTAGGAGAGTGAAGGCTGATAAAACTATCTTAAACTGGTAAATTCTTTTATATTCATTGATCTTGTGGATGAGTCTGCTAAACAAAAAAATAGATAGCATTTATAAAATTTAGTTGTACATGTGCAGCATCTTTTTAAGTGCATTTTTTATGTATATATAGCTATAATTTTATCAATTGATACTGGGAGAAAATTAGTAGGTGTTTAGAGTTCACTTCAATTTTAAAATGTTCCTTCCTTAATGCCTGTTGAATTGGCAAAGATAAATGTTCCCTTGTAATTTGAAGTAATAACTGATGTTTATTGCTTTAGACAAGAGAAGCATACTTTAAACATTGACTTATATGTGGGGGCAGAGATTCAGTTTTCTATTGTGTATGTGCCTGTATCCATAGGGATGTGCGTGTGTGTGTGTGTGTGTGTGTGTGTGTGTGTGTGTGTGTGTATGTATGAATGTGTGTGTATATATATATATATATATATATATATAGTTTGTTTGTCTATGTTTGATGTTTTGTTTAAATATGTGCTTGTTTCTGTGTGAGAACTTGTGTATGCATCTGCGAATGCATGTTTGTATGATGTCTGAAGGCAGATATAGGTGCATGCTTGTTTGGTATGTACCTGTTATATGTATAATATATACATATATAGATGTGTGTGTGTGTATGGACATTAATTGATGTGTGTATACATTCATTTGTATTTTCTCAAATTATTTTTTATAGTTAGGGTAGGGTAAGTGGCTGACCTTCAAAGATTGGCGAGGTTGATGCAGTTAATGCTCAGTATGAACATCTGTAAGTGAATAGTTGCAAGGAAAGTGTGTGTAGGAGGGGAATTCTAAAGGAATTGTAAGCATTCTTGGATGTTAGGATCAGCTAGGGCATAATGGTTAGTGCAGAACCTGAAAGTGTAGAGCAGTTTAGGTAATGAGAAGAGAAGATGTGTGTTGAGAGAGCTTTAGTGGTATGTGATTAACTAGATTTAAAGTGTAGCAACCCTCGAAGGGTATTGGTGAGTGAGTTTTTGCTAATCAGTTGGACGATCTTTTTACATTAAAAAAGTTTTTTTTCTTTTTAGAGATGCTTATATATGAAGGGAGGAATGAAGAGTGATGTTGTTTGCATTGAAGTGCACATTGTTAGAGCTAAAAGAAAGTAAATAATGTACAAAAGGAAGTATATGGGAAATATAATTGAATCTTAGGGCACATCACACTTGATATTCTGGTCTCTTCAGTGCACTGCAATGGTATTATCTGACAGGGAGCTTCTGGCATAAGAGATAGATTTGAGCTTATAGGCAAACAGTTTGGATATACTCTAATGGGAAGCGAAACCACATTGTTTTTACTAAATTTCCTGTGGGTGAGGGACCACTGGTAAATAGTACAGAAGAGCAGCTCCTTGATAGATGTGGCTCTATGGAAACCAGACTAGTGATCACTGAAGAAGTTAGTCAAGGTAATTGTTAATGATTATTTTCATCAGCTTTAAATTGTTGGTGAGAGCTGTATGTTGAAGGTTGCCTTTCTTGGAAATGGTGGACACAGTCTCATATGTCCTGTAGAGACTGAAAAATTTGGCAAGAATATTGGCTATCTCTGAGTGCACCCTACATAATAGATTCAGCTTCCTCAGCACATATTACCATGATAGAGACCACAGTGATATCGCTCGGATGGTGCTGTTAGCACTCCACTGGCACGGGTGCCAGTCATTGAAGATATATATATCACTTTCTTTTTCTGTATAGTAGTAGATATATCTAATTTTAAGTTGAGGTAAATAGAGGAACATGTCACTTCAACCCCCAAAATAATACACTGAACACGACAAGGACAGGTCTTATGAGGTTAAAAAGCCAATATCCTAGTTACTGGGTTGCTACACCTTGCTCCAGCTATCTTTTTCTTCTTAGAGCATGGATTTGTATGCTACTATTTTGGGTTCATGATACATTACTTGTTACAAGGCTATTGCAATTGACAATGAAAACTTTTAATTTCTATTTACACATTTTTTATATGCCTAAGTATGCACTTGTGACCCAACGCATGAAAATGAATCCTTTTCTGCTGAAATTCTTGTTTTATATCATGTCTATCTTCTTAAATGTGATTTCAATAAACTGTATTCAACATTTTTATTTGAATAGTTTACTGTCTACTAATGTTGAGAACTTCAGTCAATAATTGTTATAGACAGTAAGCTAGTTTTTCATGACTTGTGTTACTTTTCTGGAAGACTGATTAGTTATTTAATTAGAAATATAATAGTCATCAATGACACTTAACAGAACAAGCATCCTTCCAAATTCATTGAAATGGAAAATCATGTTTTTTAAAACTTGTACTTTTCTAGGAAATATTGTTTAAAATCCCCTATCACTCACTAGTTTATTATCACTGCTGTTAGAATATTTAACAGCAGTGTGTATATAAGAGAGACATGGGAATGTATGTTTTTACTAGTGCATGGTACATGTCTATAGTTACGTTCATAATCAGTCTAGTTTTTTAGTAGACAGTTAATTTCAGTTTTCACTATCAATGGCATTTATTCTTGCAGATGGACAGAATTATGCTAGGTGGCTTCTCTAGAGGAAATCAATTCTCATGACATTGCTTGATTTTATTTTTACAGCAGGTTGCTAACTTGTTTTTCAGTTAGGACTGAGATGGAATTAACTTTCCGATTATTTTCTGTGGCTTCTTATGAACAATTAGCCTGTGTTTCCTACAATAAATTTTGATGTCAATTTTGATTATGCTTTTAGTGTTCCTAAATATTATTTTCTGTAATACCCAGAGCAGTTGTCTGCCATGCTCAATTGTTAATCATCAGATTACATTAAAATGATTTTGTTCAACTACTTGCAAACATATAAGAAATTCTATCTCTTATGTAATATTTTCTTAGACAAATGTTTTAATCATGAGAATGAGTTTTTTCTTTTATTTTAGAGGTGAGAAAGGGGCAAATGCGAAACTGCTTAATGAAAGGTGACAGGTTGATTTCAAGAAATAGAATGTGATTGAAACTATCAACTAGAAATGTACACTGAGTAGCATGAAATCTATGTTAAAATAAAATTTTCAGTGTTCAGCCTCACATGATAAATACATTTCCTTGAGCTTAAATGTTTAGAAATAACCCAACTTCTAGTTACCATGAGCCCTTATTACTAAGTTACACACACCTGCTCCTCTATGTTAATCATCTCGCAAATAACAAGATTTTTATATTTTCTTTACAGTAGATGCTGGTCTCACAAATAAACTATAAATGTAATCAATGATGGTTGTTCATTTTGAGATCTTAAGGAGCAGGTGTATGATCAGTCAACCATTAATATAACTGTATTTGTTTATAAACTTGTTGCATTATCTAATATGTGAGGATTGCATGTGGTAAATTTCTATATAATAATAAAAAAAAAAAAAATCAAATCTAATGAAAGATGTTTCTCTTTTTAACATAATTATAGTTGTTTATTATAAAAGGAATCAGTTGAATTAAAAAAAAAAATTATGGCTAAATTCTTTCTTTTGAAAAAAATCCAAAACTCGTAATCAGAGTTGATTTAAATTGAAGAATGCTTTATCAAAGAGCCTGGAACTATTCATACTTTTCTAAAGCATGCACTTCCTTTTTACTGAATGGATGTAATTGATAAAAGAATTTTATTTGAAGAGAGAGAGAGAGAGAGAGGTATTTTAATTTAATTTTCCCTGAACTTTGATACATACAGCTTTCCTGAATTAAACATTATTGTAAATACAAATATTGCAATATCTGTTATGAATAATTCTGTTTTAATTATCATCTCTTGAAAAAAATGTGTGTGTGAGTGTAATTGTCTATTGTACACATGCAGGGTTCTGTATGTGCATGGTTAGGTTGGGTGTGTAGGCATGTTTGGTGTACTGTGTTTCCTGCAGCAAAAATAGTAATATCTGAATGGAGGAGCTTCGGTAACTTTAACACTCTGTATTTGATCTGCTGGAGGCAAACATTAGAGTCAGTAGTTGCCATGGTTAATTTCAAAGGCTTCAGAAAAAGTCAAGAAATGAATTAAATGGTGAAAAAATTGTAAGGAAAGGTTTTAACTCTATTAGAAAGTGTCATAAAGCCAATGAATTGGTTGATTTGACAACTGATCCCTGTGTATTTGTGTGTTGTATCCATTTTCATTCCCTCTTGTATATGTATATATTGGTTAACTGTTCTTTCTTGCAATCACAGGCTGTACTAAATCAACCTCAATAGCCATCTAATATATAGTGAACGTGCTGTTGTGGTAGTGGTTGAAATTATTAGTTTAGTAAGTTTTATTTCTATAAGTATTATTAACACTGAAGAAAGAAAGAAAACATGTTGACAAACGTGACACAATTGTTAGAGATATAATAACCTGACATAACTGGATCTAAGAAGTCATTTGATATGACATATTAAATCATTGCAATTGTGCAAGGTTTGAATACTTATGTAGTCTCATGGTTATATATATATTGTACTATTAGGTTACGATTAGGGAAGTAGCTGGCTCAGGTTCATTTTAGTGCATATATTCAGTTGATATTTGCCTCAAACTTAGTTTTCTCTTTGACAAATGTGTGACACAAAAGATGGTTTATTGAATTGATTTCAATAAAAGTACTGTATTTTTATATTTTGTCAAGTGTCAAAAGAATGTTAAGGAAAGTTTAACCTTGCTGTTACTGAAACATGTAGTAATGAACAAAATGTTCCTAAGCATGTTGCCTACCTTCTTTACTTTTGTATTCTCGAAAGTTTTCTCGTGTTCTTTATATCTTAGATACTTATATAAATTGTTGTGGGGTGTGTTCTTTGATTTTTGTTTTGCAATGCTAGACGTCTCTTTTTCACTCCTAATCTTTTCAGTCAAGATAATGGCATGATCTTTGTTTGACTGAATGAAACAAGTAGAGAACTATGCATTGAGCAAGGTCATTATGCAATGTGAAAGATAGTTTGTGAAAACAAAAATTTCTATAAGAAAGTAAATCGGCATGGTAGTTGGCTCCTAAGGTACTGAACAATATATCTTAAGTATATTACCTGAAACTTAACAACCAAGTATTACATTTACTATATTTCTTCAATTAACTGATTTTGGAAACCTAGTACCATTCCACTTTTACATATGAACTGTTGATCTTAGAGAATTTTACTGTTAAAAAAAGGTCCAAAAATTCATATTGTTTTTAATGTAGAAAAATAAATAAACTTAGAAGCATTTAAATTATACCATAGCATACTGTATAAATTTAAAAAACAGGGCCTATTAGGTTTTCCTTTTTGAAATATAATTTCATGGTTTGAACTCTCTACGGTATTGTAAAACAATGATTTTAAAGGTATGAAAATTAGGTAAGCATTCACATTACTGTGTCAAATGTAATGCTTATTTATTCACATTGTTTTGAATTAATCATGAAGTATCTCATGGCTTTTAGATTTTAATGATGTGATTGTTTATTTTAGAATGACATTTTAGAGTTGGTATGAGAGGCCAGATGTGGTCAGTTCGAACATAAACAGATTGAATATTTGGGCCAGATATGGCTGGTTTAAATGTTAAAGAGTTAACGTATATGGATGCTATTTGCAAAGAATGTTTTGTTGCAAGCATTCAGACTACATGTTCAGCTGGGGTTTATTGTGATCACATGGTACATTAACACTTCCTATACTCTTCTTAAAGTCAAAAATGCTAAATTTATTTCATCTTCTCATACGCATTGACTCCTATATGCTTTAGACCCCATACATTGCCTCTTACTAAATGCAAAATATCTTCTTAAATACATTTACTTTCTCTACTGTTCTCTCTGAAGATCCTCTAAAACTTTTTGATCACCTCTTCCTGCATCAAGGATGTCCACAACTTTTCACCCTCTTTCCAAACTGACACTGTGGGTGCAGAAACTGAGCCTTTTGCACTCATTGACTTTCTGCATCAGTTTGCTTTTGTCCTCTACATGCATCCCTGACTGATATATATCTTCTAAATATCTTTGATCTCTTTCTCATTGCCAAACTTATCCTACACCAAACTATCACTAATTCTCTTTCTATTTGGTCATTTGAACATTGCCTTACCATGATTAATCATTACACATCCACATATGCCTTGCTCTTCAATGTTTTGGGGTCAGCCAGTTTATTCATGGTAGCTTTTCCTTATAGCAAGCACATCTGCTTCACTCCTGACTCATTAATAACAGTTAAGCAGTTAATTGAAATTATCCTAAGACATGTCCTTCCATAGACCACACACAGGAAACTTATAGCTGTTTACATGACACCAGCAGCAGTACTGTTTACGTGACACCAGCAGCAGTACTGTTTACGTGACACCAGCAGCAGTACTGTTTACGTTACACCAGGAGCAGTGCTGTTTACGTGACACCAGCAGCAGTGCTGTTTACATGACACCAGCAGCAGTACTGTTTACGTGACACCAGCAGCAGTGCTGTTTACGTGACACCAGCAGCAGTGCTGTTTACATGACACCAGCAGCAGTACTGTTTACGTTACACCAGGAGCAGTGCTGTTTACGTGACACCAGCAGCAGTGCTGTTTACGTTACACCAGGAGCAGTGCTGTTTACGTGACACCAGCAGCAGTGCTGTTTACGTGACACCAGCAGCAGTGCTGTTTACGTGACACCAGCAGCAGTGCTGTTTACGTGACACCAGGAGCAGTGCTGTTTACGTGACACCAGCAGCAGTGCTGTTTACGTGACACCAGCAGCAGTGCTGTTTACGTGACACCAGCAGCAGTGCTGTTTACGTGACACCAGGAGCAGTGCTGTTTACGTGACACCAGCAGCAGTGCTGTTTACGTGACACCAGGAGCAGTGCTGTTTACGTGACACCAGGAGCAGTGCTGTTTACGTGACACCAGCAGCAGTGCTGTTTACGTGACACCAGCAGCAGTGCTGTTTACGTGACACCAGCAGCAGTGCTGTTTACGTGACACCAGCAGCAGTGCTGTTTACGTGACACCAGCAGCAGTGCTGTTTACGTGACACCAGCAGCAGTGCTGTTTACGTGACACCAGCAGCAGTGCTGTTTGCGTGGCACCAGCAGCAGTGCTTGTTGCGTGGCACCAGCAGCAGCAGCGCTTGTTGCGTGGCACCAGCAGCAGCAGCGCTTGTTGCGTGGCACCAGCAGCAGCAGTGCTTTTTGCATGACACCAGCAGCAGTGCTTGTTGCGTGGCACCAGTACCCTTACCAATGCTTTTTACATGGCACCTTGGTTTTAGAATCTCAAATCTGTTGTGGTGGATGGGTCTTCTTGAGTACAGCAATGTGTCACATATCTCTGTCTTCTATCATCTTTGTAAGGATCAATGTTTTGTGATTGGCCTTCAATACTTGGCAATTCAAAATAGCAATGACTGCATTGCAAAGACTGACCCCACCCCGGGACCAAAAATACATCAGCCCACATCCGCTACTAATTTTCTACTAAGCCCATGTGGGGCTTACAATGAGGTGCTGCTCCCAAAATCTACAATGGCGCTGTTTCTACACATACACGCATGCACGCACTATGCATCAAAACAAAAATGGACTACCTGATTGATTGTCATGAACTTGTTCACTTCTACACCCCTTATACATGCTGCCTCTTCTGCAAGTGGCCAAGAGCAATATTAACCACATCAGTTTTACCAGCCTGAATGTTTGCAAAAATTCATGACTATAGATCAATCCCTTTCCCAACAAACCTCAATTTGCAGTGTGTGGAGTATGGTATGATGATCACAAATTTACCAAAAGATAGACTTTATACAATCTTGTTGTAGTGACTACATTGCACGCACGCACGCACGCACGCACGCACATATAACATCTCTAACATTTATAATGATAACTGCATAAGCATAAAATCAAAAGGGTTTTTATAAACAATGTCAACATATCTTTCAGTGGCTGCTAAGAAGAAACTTGTTAGATTTTACTTGACTGTCAGTCTTCACTCAACTTTTCTAAGTCTTCTTCAGGACATTCAGTGTAATGTAGTGAAAAAATGATAGCTAGAAAAATTAAGATTTTCCAGCTGATGTCTACTCAATCGGGACTGACTGAGAACAATCTAGAATGACTGCAAAGAGACAATTATGCATGTTCATATTTATTGATAATTTTGTTCTGCTGGCATGACATGGATAGCTGTTCAGTTTAATTTCCTCTTGCTGATTTGTTTACTAACCCTTAATTAGCTACCATCTTGACTGAAATAAACACTTGTTTATAAGGTAACTTGAAACTCTTACTAAACCCACTTGACTAGTCATTAATTGTTATGCTAGTAATTAAGCATTGAAAGGAGGGAGTATTGTTACTTAATACTAGACATGTACACAAAAAGTTAATATAGAGTGACATATTATGTAAGCATGTGGCAAATATAGCAATATTTAACAGTAAATAAATCATTCAGCGAGATTGATCTATTTTTACACTAACTTACGAATCAATCTGGTTATTGGAGAACTCAGTTTATAGACTTGGTAATCAATAACTAATACAATGCTGTTACAACTTAGTATAGTTAGACAATTGATAAGCTTATAAATCAGGTTAGATTTGAATGAGTTATGAACAGGATGTTTACTTTTATATTATACGTTGCTTACATTGAAAGAATACATATGCATGCAGCCTTATAAGTAATGTATATGGAAAGAAAGAGATAGTTGCTTATAAGTCATACTATCATCTTATTTTGAATGTTAGTAAATCACTGTTGGAAATGTCCAGTACCATGAAAATTGTAATTGTTACTAAATATTATCTGTTTTTAGTCATATAAGAAGAAAAAAAAAAAAGCTGGACATTGACTATAATCCTTGATGACTCCTATATATTACAAAACTGATGATCATTCATATTTTCAAGGATTTTTCTAAATTCTTATTAATGTAATAACATTTGGGTTTCTCACAACCAGTATGTTTACATTGTTTCCTTGGTTACAGGCACAGGCATAGCTGTGTAATTAAGAGGCTTACTTCCCAACTAGGTGGTTTCAAGTTCAGCTTTACTATACAACACCTTTAACAAGTGTCTGCTACTATAGCTCCAGGCAGATTTGTGACTGAATTTGATACACAGAAACTGAAAGAAGCCCAGTGTGAGTGAATGTGTGTACACATACACACATCACTTTATCTTCACATTATGTTGTAAACATCTTCCAGGGTACATTCTTCCACTTATGAAGTGCCCGTGTACAACTCATTGCCTCATTGCCATAAGCTTGCTAAAGCATGCTCGATGTCTCTAGTAGACTTCCCAAGTTTAACACACAATTTCATGTTGGCTCTTTGTCTCTGTCCATAACAAAATCACAGACTACAGCGTACACTTGATCACAAAAACATGAATTACACAACTTTCGAAGTATACACAGCAACGTCACTCAGCACACTGCCTCATGAAGGTCACTGCTAGCTCTGACTGTGCATGCAACCGTGTGCTGCCATCTGTTGGTTCACTACAGAACTAATCTGAGAACTTTTTGATAATTTTCTTTGAACTATGCTTATAGCATAGTTCAAAGAAAATTATTCCGGCTCCAGCTTGGATAGCAGTCATACATCTTCATCAAAATTCAGAAAGTTTGCTGATATTTTATGCTGCATATTCATATCAATCCATGTCAATATGAATAAACATATAAAACCAATAATAAGCCTCATGTATATCTTGCAAGTTTAACTAAATCCCTGATGGAGGGGTATGGGAGTTGAGTTAAGGTATTGTAGCTTTCCACTTATAATTAAAATCAAGCTATTGACTTTATTACTTGTCTTCTTCAACTAAGATATCTTGTAAATATTTTTACTTTGCTGATATAGTGTAGGAAAGGAATTAGCATTATGTTCGTCACTTGTCTTTTAAGAGTTAATTGGGTTAGTTTAGTTTGAATTTCTGAAAGTTTGTGGTTATAGACTGGTTGGTGAATGAAACTTCTGAATGCCGTTTTTATAGATTTGCTCAAAAATATTTGTGTGTAGGAACTTGTAATCTCTCATATAAGATTGTAGTCTGTTGTACTGGTTGCACTTCAGAATTCTAGTTGTCGTCAGAAACTGATGAGAGCTGAAGTATTTTCTTACCTTGAAAAAAGATGCAGTTTTCACAGTGTTGTAGATATGTTATTGTCATATGAAGTCATCAAAAATTGTAAGGCCTAGAATTTGTAGTGATTGAAAGGGTTTTGTGTTGTCCATGAATTGTGAAGACCTGGGGGTTAATAAAATAGGGAGTAATACAGTGAGGGTTGATTCAATTGAATACTTGTCCCAGTATAAATATAATATTAAGTTAAAACTTTACTAGTTTTATCCATCTTTTTGCTGAAACTGCATGATCTCTATCAATCTCTATTGGCAAGCAATACTGTTGAAGAAATTTAATTCAACCGGATATTCCCCTCCTCACCCACAAAAAGCTACTCTCTTATAACAGGAAATATTACAAAATTAATTGGAATTTGTCGTGTATTTATTTTTCCCAGCACCTAATGTATAACTTTTTCTCTGTTATTTTAATGTTGCTGCTTTCTAATAGTGCAATTTATTGTTTGGAGGATATATTCTGTTATTTGCAATATCTAACTTTTTCAATTATATTCTCCTGCTTGTGTTAATGTGAATGGGTTACACCATTGTCAGTTTTTGACATTACCTCCTATTTTCCTGTGCACGTTTTTATAGCTTTATTTTCTTCTTGACATTTCCTTTATGCCTTTTGAAAGAAGCTGACAGATATTTTATAGCAGCAGCTTGAGTGATGGTGATAGCAGCTCTTCTAAATCTAGTAAAACTTAAAATTAGGAAGATTTAAAAAAAAGTTTGGAATATATAAAAAAATTAAAAAAAACATTAACAAATATAGCTAACAATAAAATAATTAAACAGTGAAGCTACATGCCAAAATAAACTAATTTTCATAACACAAATTAAATATTACAGGTTTGAAAAGGAGTAGGAAGAAGCATAAGCTTATTTATTCTTATCTCCTTTCAAATTACGTCTCCATTAACTCATATCTACAGTTTATAAACAATTACCCCAGTTTTATACATGACCCAACTATCCACCTGGTGTCAATAAAATAAAAGCTTAATTATCCCAGCCCTTTCTCATCCCCCACACTATTTACATGAATAATGTTTGTACTTCAGTTTCACATCCAAACTATTCCACAAATTCACTCCCCAGAGTGAAATACACTTACTCTTCATAATTGTGTAAATTCAAACTTTCTCAATATATCTATACTTAAACTTGAATATTCATTTCTAATAATACTGTTTAACACACTGTGTACTTTTAATATTGCTTTTATTATTCTCACATATAATATTTATTCTTATATACCCTCATGATATTAGTCATCTTATATTTTTTATAATAGCAACAAGCTTGATTACATGTAACAAATACTCAGACCAAAATCACAGACAGAATGAAAGCAACTGGTTTTGCCATGCTTTTATGTTCTTCAGCATGTCAATCATTTTTCTGTTTTAAAATTATTTTAACATTGTTCAATGTGACTGACTAAAAAATAAAACTGAACCAACAAATATATGGTACTTTTTGATAACTCCAAAGAAGGAGCAATTGTCACACCTGTGTCAGTGACACTTCTTTAATGTTTTTACATGTTCTTCAATAATCTAAATTCACTTTTAATTATTATTATAAACAACAGTTGAGATGGCAGCACTAGTATTGTTTTTGAGTTTGGGTTACATATGGTATGGCTTATCAAATATTCATAGGATCTGGAGATCTTGTCTAGATGATCTAAAATTCAGATCAAGTTGATTGTAATTGGTGTTATGATCTCTCTTAACCTTCATGTTAAACTGGTCATCTGTGTACTATCAGCTGATATCATTGAAGAGATTTTTTTCCTACTCATTAACATTTTCCATATTCTGAAATTGATAATCAATATATTTAAAAATTTTCATACACATTTTTTCATATTCTTTAATTCTTGTTTGTTGTTCATCATCATCTATAAATAGAGATGAATGACTTCTGTTGGGACAATTCATAGTTGTCTGTAGAGTATTCATTCCATTTGAGATTATTATACTTTACTTTGATGTATTGTTCTTTTGGTCTCACTAGTATTTGTCTAATTCTTCCTTATTTCTATTGATCATCACTTTAGCTTCTTCTGTTAAGTTTTGTTATTCATGTAGATTGTATCATCCTCTGTCTTTCAAAAATCAAGCCTTTATGACAATGTCCACATTCCTTTTTGTCAAAGGAAAATATTTGATCCCTTTAACTGATTTGTTTGTGAAATGTTATTTTCTGTTTCCTAGTTGTAAATAATATTATTGCTGGTTTATCTTTCCATTTTTTATTTCTTTTTCTTGAGGGATAGATTAACATGCCTTTATTAATATTTTTACCTCAAGTCTCTTAGTCTACAAGAAAACAGTCACCTGATTCTCTATAGAAACAGTAGCTCCTTGCTACTCACCCTTGTATATGACCGGGTTTATTGTCTATCCCAGAAAACAATGTTGTTCATTCTTCTGTCATATTTCAAATAAGCTACATATTTTCCCAGATGTATGATGCTTTTTTCTTTTACCTTCTCAGCATTGTGTAGCTTTTATACTTCCTACACAAAGCCCATAACATTTTTTGTTAGTCTGACTGCAGCCACCCACTTTATGATATAGATTTTAAAAACAAAACAAACAAAAATCTCTTTGGTAATATACTAATCTAGTTAAATATTGTTTCTATCTTTCTCCTTCATTCTCTTATCTGTTCTCTATTTTATTGCTAATAACAATTTCCCTAATGGAGTTTCAGAACATGAACTTATTTGAAGAAAGAAAACTGTACTATACTTTGATTTATTATGCATGACTGGGCAATTTTACAGTGGCTCTTTTGAAAGATTCATATTCAAATATTTCCAAAATTGCATCATAGCATTTTCTCTATGATCAATCAGTTATTTAGCTGTAATCATTGTCTATATATGACTTACTATGGGGGCCTTAGGTCCTTAACCCCCAAAATTACTTCACAACAAGACTCTTTACTTATAAAAAATATATTAATTCATTTACTATGCAATGCTTCATATAATTAAAAGATTGACTATAACTTATGAAGAACAGCCTGAGCGCAAGCTGCAGAATATGTGTGAAAGATTGCTAAGATAAGTTCAATGTAGACAACTTGAGAAAGTGTTTAATTGTAAGAGGCATTGATTACTGACAGAGAAATGATTGCTGATTAAGAGAAGAACTTGTAAAGAGAATTGAGGATGCTATTTGTGTAAAGAAAGAGTAATGTTTGATGGCATACAGAGATAGAACAATGAAGGCGGTAAGTAGATAGGTTCAGATGATGTTAGAACAGCAGACTTAAACATTTCATGCTTGCAAAAAGGAGAGTGGGAGAGAGAGAGAGAAAGATGCACAAAGTATTGAAAGCTTGCATAACCTATTGGAAAATAGAACAATTAGTTGGAACTAGTGTATTGAACAAACATATCCAGTAACCAAGTATTAGTAAGCCCTAAGAAAATCTAATTTTGTATGCCTGTGTGCAGGTGTACTTTCTTCATGAGTTTATCCCAAGTTAAGTTCAATAAGTGTGACTACAGGCAAGATAGCAAATGCTGTTTTTGTATTGGTTATTATCAGGTCATGATGTAAGAGTAGAGTCTGGTAAATAGAAAACCATTGACATGAAGAGAATCTAAATTTCTTTTGGTAATTTCAAAGAGAAAGGAAAAATGGAATTTGTTGGAATTGGAGAGATTCCCAGAATATACCGAGGCATTGATTTTAAGTTGTTTCTTTAACTCCCACATTCTTTTCTTCTGTTTTCTTTCTTTCTAATAGACATCTCAAAAGTAGTTCGATTTTAATAAATTTACATATAATGTAAGTATCAAGAAAACATTGTTATTTATGTTTCTTGGAAGAAATCTATTTACATTGGTATCTCATATAACATACAGTATATCTCTAAGTTACTGGAATTATTTGCAATCATTAGAATTGCTAATTAAAACTATAAAAAAATAAAAAAATTAAAAAAATCAATAACATAATATATTCTTAATACAACATTTGGTAAAAGATGTCAGAAAAATAGAAGAGAAAAATAACCTGTATAACAAACATGTTCCTATGTTATATGTCTTTCAAGCAAAAGTCATGACTTAGCTAACTGGAGAAAGTTCTTTGCTATTGACATAAAGATTACAAGTTCAAATTCTGGTACTAAAATTACACCCAAAGAGAAAATACCATTATCTATTTGCCGTTTCTACTTTATTTCACCAGGATTCAAGAATATGCTGTTACAGATAATATTCAGCAGTAAATGAACTAATATGGATTATTTTATGTAAAATAAATAATTTTCTCAATGTTTTCTTCTCCATTTTGTACTCACCCTCATTTCTTTAAAGTTCAGATACTTGGCAAATGAAGTTGATGCATTTCATTTTTTTAAATTTTACCTTTTTGTTCATAAAATGTAAAAATTCAGTGCCCCCCCCCCCCCCCAACCACCACCACACATATATAATATTTATTTATTCATTTTATTTTTCAGAGTTGAACTTGCAAATAACTGTGTAAAATGGGGTTGCCAATTTTGCTTCCTCTGCAAGATGACAGCAAATGCCTCGAATGTAGTGTTGGAACCTTGTATATGCAGAGTATCAATACGGAAGGTAAACATCTTGAAATGCTATCATAACTTACTTCCTGTCATTAATCTTTTAAATCTGTCCATCATTTCTCTCTCTTTCTTTCCATTTCACACTTCCATCACCTAAAAAAAAAAAAAAAAAAAAACTAGTAGTAATTTTCTGAATCATTTCCTACTTGCTTAAAAACAAAAATTATTGCTATTTTATGGATGTAAAACAGCACAAAAAAAAAAAGATCTTATTTGAATTATCAACTTTTTACTTCATTTTATGAGTGCATGCTGTATTTATAGTTTTATACTGCTTTACAGATGATAATCCTGCCAGGTGCTATTTTCTTTTACTTGATAATTATCTTTAAAGGGATACAAATAGGGATTTGTATAAAATCTGTTAAAATATTGTGGAGAACGATTTATAGGCCCATTATAACTTGAAAACCGTACAGGATGTAAGGTGATTCATAAAGAATTATTTAAAATTACAAAAAAAGAAATACTCTCTTCACCTGTAAGACATTTGCTATCTACTTGTAATTTATCATCATTGCCATCAGTTTCATTATCATTAATCCTAATATCATCAGTGATGGCCTCAACAGAATCTACTCCATCATCAACAGTTGCATTAGCCCCTATTATCATTAACAACAAAAACAATTGTAGAATGTCTTTTTCCTCAAGCTGATATAAGTAAAAGGATTACTGTATTTTTCAGTCATCATTATCATTTAATATACATTTTCCTTGTTGGCATAAGTAGGATGGTTTAACAAGGAACCACTGAGCTGCAGGGCTTTGTCAAACTCCAATGTCATCTTTGGCATGGATTCTATAATCGGATGCCCTTCCTAATGCCAACTACTTTACAGACTACTGGGTGCTCTTTTTGTGTCACTGGCAATGGTAAAGTTGCCATGTAACTTGGAAGACAGAAAAGAACAGAGGAGGAGAAGGAAAGGGAGGAAAAAGCTCCCACTACTAAGAAGAAATATTTGGGAGAAGTTGAAGACGAGTGGCTGTATGCCAGGTGCTGAAAGGCTGAAGTATGCTAGATAGACATGCATTGGTCTCTTGCTATAGAGAAGATATATGGCTGAAGGAAATAAGAGAAGATTTGTGGTTCCTCTGGCTATATATCTTCTCTGTATAGGTGCTAGAGCAAACTCTCAAAAGAACAAGAAGTTGAGCATAGAAGACAAGGATGGTGGATCATGGGAGGAGATGAGAGAGTAGATGCTTTCATAATAGTGAGGAAGTAATAAACTGGTAGAAGCAGAGGTTATTGTAGTGAGTGAAGAACAAAGGTTGGGGTGCTGATATTGGGAAATACCAATATGCAGAGGAGTAAGGTGGGAGATATAGGTTAGCTGAGGTAGGAGAACAGAAGTAGACTTCTGTGTAAGGTGTGGGAGCTGATGGGAGGGAGAGATAGGGATGCTTAAGGGGCATATGTGAGTTATGAAAGTAGATATGGGAAGATATTGAGAATGAGAGCAGAAAGGAAAGGTGCTTAGAATGGTGTATAGGTGTATAGCAGAGAAGGGAAAAAGGGGCAATGGCTGAAACTACAGAAAGGAGGTGTGATTGGTTGAAATGGTGTGGATAAGAATGATGAACATTTGTTATTCTCTATCCAAATTCTGTTGGTCCTCCAAAGTGGTTTTTGAGTATAAGTTGATCTACCTTTTTTGGCTGTAAATTTTGGCCTGAAAAGCTCCACTTGTATGCCACAATATGGTACACAAATTACTGCTGCATTTTGACAATGAAAGCTTCTCTCCTTAAAAACTCAGAAATCAGGATATTTATTAATCCTCTGCTTAATGCATATTTATCCCGTATGTATTTCCTGAACTTGTTTGTTCAAGAAATGTTAGCAGAAATGTAGGTGCTTATGTAAAGTTGTTATTGAATAGTTTGAGTCATTTTTTTTCTTTAACATAGAAAAAGCAAATAAAATATTTAGGGGCAGGCTTATAGTTTTTTTATTTGTGTATTCTCTTCTTCACTCTACTCTTGGAACATCCTATGGATTCTATCTTGACAGTATGGGACAGTATTTTAGGGTATGCAGTGCCTATTTTGCCATTCAGCCTATTCTTGCAGAATACATGACGTGCACGGTAAACATGGTTATTGTATATATTCATTGGGGCACACTGAGAGGTGGTTCACAATTTAATATTAAATTCAGACCTAGTGCAGTTGTTGTTCCATCCATTTCATGTGTAGTTTTGTACTGGGTCAATCAGGTATGTTGTGCTTGTTCAAAGAGATTAATGTTCTATGTTGTTTCATCCTGATGCGTTTAAGGATAGTTTGGACAGTAAATGTGGTCATAAAATGTGGTCATGTTCTGAGCTCTTAAGGTCTTTAATTTCAATATTAAATTATTCTTTTACTTCTCTGTTGGTTTATTGATATATCATTAGTGCGATATGATGATACTTTAGTCATAGCAATCAAATTTATAACTACCAATAACTAAATATTTTTTCCTTTCATACCCTTATAGGTTATTAGTCTTGTCATTCATTGAATTGTTGTTGTATTAAGTTAGTCTTTAAACCACTAAATAATTTTTGTACATTTTTGTAATTTCTGTTAATATTTTTGTTGACATCATTAATTCCATGAAGCAAAATTATCATTGACCAATATACTCTATTAATAAGTACCACAGATACCATCAAGCAGAGGTGATCTTCTAGCAAATCAAATTCATTATATGGCTTTGATTTCCAGTTGGAGCAATTTCAATTCATTTCATTTAGTTTATAATAGTTTAGAGGAAAGTTTCAGACTTACAGTGTTTGTTCTCTTCATCTACAATTCACAGACCTTGAACTTATTGCATTAATTGTTATTAGTAAATACAGTAATTGATGTTGGCAATGGTAGTTAGTTAAGTGTTTTACATTTCAAGTTAGTTAAGTGTTTTACATTTCTGAATTGAAATTCCATTCCAAGCACAATAAAATAAGTTCGAGCACTGTATACTGTGGTCAAGACTAACGACTAAGTATATATTTGTGAAGATCAGAACTATGTTCCTATTATTTCTTTAATCTAATTCCTCATTGCTGTGATAGATATTCGTTCAAATGCTTTTATGCAATGGCAAAACTGAATGTCTGGTAACTCAAAATATCGATTATAATATTTTTAGAGAATTGTGTCCATATTAGTCTTATTGCATGGAAAAAACAAACACATTCTTGTATATACTGCACGCACACACACACACACACACTGTTGAATAAAATGACACTCTCTCACCCTCTTTCTTTGACTCTTGTCTTTTCTCTATATTTCTCTCTCTCTCACTATCTCTCTCTGTCTGCCCCCATCCCCCAATCTCTAAATCAGTTGTTTGTTTCAGTTATTATTTGGCAGAAATGATGTAATGATCTGTTATTCTCTTCTTATCAGTTGTTTTGTCTGCTCAAGTAAAACAACATTGTTAACATAGCTTGCATATTTGATTATAATGTTGATATTGGAATGCCTCCAGTGTAATCAAGATGCTGTAGTTTTCTCAGTTAGGCTGGATAATTAACTTCTAGATAAACTTAGCTCCTTTATTAATTATCTAATCATAACTATTGAATGTGCCAAGCATTATTTAAGTATAGATTAAAAGTAGTACAAAATCCAACAAAGTAATAGGTGTTAATTACTTTATTTTTGCCTCAACAAAGTATTCTAAAGGAAGACTGTGTCAATTGAAACTTGGTAAATAAAGCTACCTGTCATTTAGCATAAGCATGTTTTGTTAGACATGTTACGATTTTAGAAATATTTAAATGAATGTCAACATCATTTTGGTACTTGAAGTTAGTTTTGTGAAAGGATATAATTCTGAAGCTTGCTTGAAAATTTTGAAAGAGGATTGTCCTAACTGTTGAGTTGTTATGGCACTATCTCTGCACGTGACACTTAATGGTATGACCATCTCCATTACTCTGTGGCAGTGCAAGGAGGAACTGCCATTCATAGCTTGCTATCATTCACGAGAATAAACTGGCTTATTAGAATTAACTAAAGAAATTAAGGATTGACAAGAAATAAGTTTTAAACGCTGAAAGACATTTTACTTTTGACATAGAGTAGGATTTAAATTTCAGTGTGACATCTGTGTTTCTAGAAAATGCTGAGTTAACATTCCAATGCTGTAAGATTTTAAGAAATGTTACACTATATATTCTTATGCTGGTTATTTCTGTTGATTTCTAGCATCTTGACATCTGGACTGTTCTAACAAAAGACTGTGCAATCATATAACCACTATTGTTACATATTAATATAAAAGAGCAATACTCTTGTAAGGTAGAGCATGTTTGATTTATGTAATTCTTTCAAGTCTGGTGCACAATTTTGACAACTAATGCTAACAGTCATTGGTAAGGCATTAGGTAGTATGCAGCTAGTAGTTATGCATATAATGTGCAGTTACAGAAACACTATTCTGTAATTTATTTCTTAGACATCATAAAAATGTAGTAGGTTTAGTCACTCTTTTTTACATACTATAAGGATATTATGCAAGTTTTAAGATTCTCATGGCCATAACCCGTGATTTAAAATTTGTTTCATTTAGTTAATCATGATGAAAATGTATCTGCATATTTTATAAAAACTAAGAAGTTAGTGGTAGAAAGGAAATTTAAATAATGTTCACAATAAATTCATACAAATATTCAAGCTTTCAGAACCAAACAACTGAAGCTAGCACAGAAAACGGATTAAAAGATCGAAATAAAAAAGAATTAAATTAATAAAGTTTTCAAGATTTGATGTTTTGCCAAATCTGTAAAAGGTTATGTGAACATGCATGCATATATACTTATAGCACATTTGCAAAAAGTACACAGCATGCACACATTTATATATACACATACAGATATACACATTACAAATGGGAATGGTCAATTTGCCAAATGGAAAGATTTTTCTTGCATTATATTAATGGGGTTATTGCTTTTCATTTATTTTTTTATGACATTAATTATTAAATCTGAAATGAAACTTCTATTTTTGTTTTCAAATTGATGTCTATACTTTGATGTAATTTGAATGGTATTCTGCTGTCAGCTATTGAGTGTTTCTACCATGGTCAGTTTTATATTTTGCTTCAAAGTATGCCAATTGGCAATAAATGTAAAACTTTTTATTAAGTTCAATAGTTTATTTAGCTTAATTTATATTTGTGTTATTTTGTATATAGTGTTTTTGTACTCACTCTTAGTTTTCAATATATTAGCTATTTCTTTAGTGTGAAGACAGATTGATAGATAAAGATATATTTCTGATCAAAACCATTCAACAATACATTGCTGGTATTTATTGAGCCTAAAACTTTTTGCCATTTCCTGCTGTAATCTTCACTGAGAAGTTGAGTTAGTTGACTCAATGCAGCAATTATCATGTAATTTTCTAAATTTTAGAGTAAACAAATTTAAATAAAAATGTAGTTGACTATTTCATTTTCTTCCTTTAAGACATTTCCATTAATATTTTTGATGTTAATAAACTGAAAATAAAAGTTGTCTATTCGTTTCTCTTATTCAATGGTAATAATGATTGAATGAGCAGAAAAATTTCTCAACTGACAAAATAGGAAATATAAATTTCAGCTTTATATAAAACCCAGGTAGAATTTAAGAATAAAGCTTCTATATTAAATTTACTTAAATGTAGTGCTGTTGATCCAGTCTAATCTGGTCTTCATTCATTTAAAAAGAAAAGGATTTTGAATTTAATCTCTTGAGATGATAAATCATAGTTGATTGTATCAAATTATTCTTTTCAATGAAACAGTGATCCATAAAGACTGTACTTCCATGAAAAGTTAAGTCATCTGAACAACTAGATTTTTGTTTTGCTGAAACTATTTTCTGTTTCTATATCATGGGAAATGGAAATAGATTAATTAGATCTCCTGTCTATAAACACTTTAAAACACCATAGTAAATTATAAATGTAGAATCTGGAAGCTTATCTATTTGATTATATTACCTTTTATGTATTGAATCAGATAAACTTATGGAATTTTTCAAAGGAATTATAAATACAATTTGAACATGAGATAAATATTGCATTCTATGTTTACTGTAAATATAAACTATTTTTTAAAAATGTCTTTGCCATTGTTTTTTTTTTTTTGTATCTAATTACAAATGGTTATTAATATTATTGCATTGAAAAAAAAGTGGTTACATTACTGATTCACAAATGAAATTTGATTGTAATTGTTAATTTGGAAAACAGCAGACATATTCTATGAATTAAATCATATTGTTAGATAATTAAAACAATTAGCAAAGATGGAAATGAAATTTTAGTGTAATTTTTTTTTTTTTTTTTTTTGTTAGAGAGAATTTAGCTTAAAGGTGAACTACTTTAGTAGAACACATTGCAGATTAAAACTTAAATTTTACTTTATGCTTTTGCTTGACTTTATTCTCTTCTTCAATTCCTCTCATTTTCTCCTTTCTTCTCCTCCATTCTCATTGATTTTATTTCCTCTCTCGTATTCATCTTTCTCACTTCCATCTTTTCATTACTTTTCTCTCATTTATTTTTATCTTTCATTCATTCTTCTCTCTTTTGTACATACCCATGTCTATTGATATATCCTCCTCCTAATATCTCTTTCTCACTCTTATTTTGTCCTATCCTACTCTTTTTGTTTTTAGTTTCTTGATTCTGTCACACTCTTTCCACTCTGACTCTATACATATAATCAGTCTACTGTAATTTCTGCTGGTATTTCCTTCTAATGACCTTAGTCTATCCATTTCTGACCTTTTCCTTTATAATCTCTGCATGGCAAGTAGTCTTCTTGGCCTATAATGGTTGGAAATAATTAAGGAATTAAGATGGAAAAACCTCAAACCAAAAGCTTATGTTTTCTATATTTAATAAATGATATGTATCTATATATAGAATTTAGTACTGCAATTGTAGTTTGTAATCTATTATCAGTACTATTTCCTAATTCAGATGCATCAATAATTTCTACCTGTTGGCCTTTGAGTCAACTTTCAGATTTGATGGCGCTTTATATTTTTTTTACATCACCTCTTTCATTTACTGATTTCTCTCCAAAATTTCATTTTCAAAACCATTTGAAATAGGAAATTCATTAGTTGAACAGAATTTTTCTGTAATCAAAAATGTTGATATAGTTTTTTTCATTATTTTTCTTTCTCCAACTTATGTAATATCTTATGTAATTTGATAATATCTAGGGTACTATTTTCGTAAAACAAAGTCAAATTAAATTTCAACTTTCATGGTCATTATAACATATATATATAGTTGTGTTATAAATTAAGCTTTGAGACTTGTTCAATTGCAGTTTCCCAAATGAAAATTTTTCTCAAAAAATATATTAGAATGCTGTTGACATCAGTGTGTAATTAGTGTTGATAATGTTAGAGAAAGTAAAATATAAAATTTTTCTTTAAATATATTTTTTTATCATTATATTTTTCTTCCTTTTCTCTTGGTCTTGGCTTCTTTTATATTGAGATATTTTTTGAGTTAAAATTTCAACATAGAAATTCAATACAAAAACTAGTTTAGTCCAGGCTTATATTTTCAACCTTGCGTATTCATTCTTGATTTGTCAATGTCTGAAATAAAAGTTGTTTTTATCCTTAGTAAAGTATTTGGTTGATATTAAGGATACTAAAAGTAGGTGCGTCAAACAGTTTTATACCTACTTCTTGTCCCTTGTAGTAATTCTAAAGGTGCAATGGATTATATTGTCTTTTAGAAAGGATTAATGGAATGATAAAATGATTAATAGGTGTCAGTTGTAAGATAAGGGAAACCCAATGAATTTATATTCTATTTAATTGCTTACCACAACAATTATCGTTGAATTCAGTTGCAGCAATATGTTTCACAGCTGAGGTACATAATTTTAAAGCCAAGAGAAGCCATTTCCTTTACATCCACTTAGGGGTACACAAACATGTATAAGTAAGAAAAATGCAAAGTGATCTATGCCATATGATAAAACTTTAAATTAGGAAAACTGTAAAATGTATTTCAGAATGGTGTGCTCAATTTGTATTGAGGTTGCAATGGCTATAGTAATTTGAAATTTTAAATCCCTGAAGTTCTGGTTTATCTATCACAAACTCAGCTTCAAATATACTCCTCTATTTTTGTATTTATTTAATCAGTTAGGCGTAGGAGTGGCTGTGTGGTAAGTAGCTTGCTTATGAACCATATGGTTAAGGGCTCAGTCCCACTGTGTGGCACATTTGGCAAGTGTCTTCTACTATAGCCTCAGGCCGACCAAAGCCTTGTGAGTGGATTTGGTAGACGGAAACTGAAAGAAGCCCATTGTATATATATATATATATATATATGTGTATATGTATGTATGTGTGTGTATATGTTTGTGTGTCTGTGTATGTCACCCCAACATTGCTTGACAACTGATGCTGGTGTGTTTACGCCCCTGTAACTTAGCAGTTCGGCGAAAGAAACCGATAGAATAAGTACTAGGCTTACAAAGCATAAGTCCTGGGGTCGATTTGCTCGACTAAAGGCAGTGCTCCAGCATGGCCACAGTCAAATGACTGAAACAAGTAAAAGAGAGTTAAATTATTTTTATTCTGATATACAATTGATGCTAGGAATGATATTAAAAAAAATGGTTTGGGTTCTTTCAAAAGATCAGAAATCGAAACTGTCTTGATTTTTATTCTACTGCTGTATCTGTAGTCTAAATGAAAGTGACTTGATGTAGGTTAGGGATTCAGTTAGGGTTAGGCTGCATGCTAAAGTGTAAATTGCCAGGTGGACTGCACACTGAAGTAGTACCAATAAAACTTAGGTCAGTTATATATGTGTTGTTCTCATTTTGATTAAGAGCTGACACATTAGTTTTATTAAGTTACAAAAAAACCTCCAAAAAACAAAAACAGCAAAAGTCAGTTATTGTCTTCCAAAATGGCTGAATTTGCAGAACTATTTCTTACTTCATATATTTGGACTGCACCTGATACCTTACTAAACATATTAAACTTTATAGTGTCTTCAGGAGTGATCAGTTATAATTGATATGTCATTGCTTAGAAAACATTTTTCTTTCTTTTTTTAAACCTGGATTTACTTTTGATTAGAACATTTTCAATTGGTTGCACCACTGATGCTCTTGTAGGAAGCACAAATGGCACTTCCTATTACCATGGCTCTAAAAAATAACCAAACTGTTATTATGACATCCTAACATTTCAGTCCTTTTCCCTCACATACATTTCTATGTTATTTTTTCTCCCTTTATATTTACATAAAATGCCAGACACATATATCAAAACAAATGGTTTGCAAAATAGATAAGAATAAGCATTTAAAAATTTATGACAGAAATCGAAATTGGTGCTTACAAAGCAGTTGAAGATTGAACATGTTTCTTGAGATAATGTCAGTGTATAAAATATTGATTTTATTTATACCTTCAGGTTAATCCTTTAGCATTTAAAGTGGCCATATGTGGCCCAAATATTTTACCTGTTTTGTGTTAAAACTGGCCAGATCTGGCTTCTTACAATTACTCTATAATGTCATTCTGATAATAAACAATTGCAACATTGAAATCTCAAAGCTACAAGATAATACATGATGAATTCAAAACAATGTGAATAAATTAGCATTAATATTTGACAGAGTAATCTGAATGCTAGATGGTTAAACTAGATCAAAACTAATAGATCTCAAAAACTAAAATCTATTATTGATACATGTGCACATGTAAATAAATGTACACATACATTCTGATCATAACTGAACATGTTAAATACTGACTCAAGTTTTCTTTTGTGGTTATTCACAGTAATTAGACAGAAGAATAAAATAGCCAATATGCCTGTTTGCTTATTAAGTGGGTAGGTGTTTAGATTAGTTTTATATTTTTTTTTAGCAGGAATGTGTAAATGAATAAACAGATTTTCTAGAGATATTTTGAAAAAATAACTATTGGTTCAGTTTTACACTTGAATATTTGGAACCAAGTCAACAAATAAGAGAAAATTAAAAATTTAATACTCTTTTGTATAATAAAGGGAGTAACCAAAGGATCTGTCAATAATTTTAGGGGCAGATTTTGTGCATATACTAGATGGTTAAATTAATATGCAATAGGAAAGTTATAAGTATATAGTAGTTGAATATCAAGAGAAGAAAACCATGTAATTTTAGTTACATGCAGTAATGTATAAGGAGGTGTAATGTTGATTATAATAGAATGAATATTCACGTTGTGCTAAAAATATATTCTTATTGATTATAAATAAGCAAAAGACACAGGCAAATGATAGCAAATTAGAGGTGAATGGATGCAAGCTTTTCAATATTGTGTATGTTTGAAAAATGATAGAGAAATAAAAATATAATAGGTAGTAAGCAGCATATATAATTACAGATGTTCATGATATAGAGATACAAAAGGTAAATTATATTAGTAATTTAATCTATTAATCTGATATCTGGAGGTGTGATGTAAAATTACTGTAAGGTAAGCCTAAGAGTTGAACTAAAAAAAAATAAAGAAGAAAAAATGTGTGCCTATATTTCTAGTAAATTCTAATAATAGAGATATTATTGATAAGTTGAGAATCAGAAGAATAGTAGTATTTGCACAAGAAAGTGATAAAATATAGGTAATTAATTCAAAAGATTTGGCACATAGGATAAAATGGTTAAAATGCTCAAATCTATAGTTATTTAACAGGTTAGTACAATAGTCAAATGTGTAGAAAATAAAGGCAATTTATATCTGTATAGAAGGAATGTTATGTAAGCTATCAAGTGTATCTGTTCAATTTATGGAGTAACAAGGAATGAAATGTTCATAAGAAATAGATGATTAGTAATCACTTGTAAGTGGTACATGTTGAGGTTTTGTATATATTTACCTGTTAGGATCAAAGTTTTGAAATGTCACTGTTTTTTATGCTCTTTGCAGTAGTAAAGAGTATTTCCAAGTTTTCTGTTGTACATAGCTGCAAGGCCTTTTTTGTAGCTAGTATAAGATGCAGATGTGGCTGTGGGGTTAAAATGTTAGCTTCCCAACCACATGGTTTTAGGTTCAGCCACATTATGTTGCACTTTGGACAAGTGTATTCTTCTACAGCTCTGAGTTGAACGAAGCCTTGTGAGCAGATTTGGTTGATGGAAACTGAAAGAAGCCCATTGTGTGTGTGGCTTGACATCACATGAGTATTGTAAATGAATGCCATTCATTTCCAATGTTCTGTGAAAATATGTTGGCTACAAAAAAATATCATTTTGCTTGGAAACTGGTAAGTATTGGTGACAGGAAGGTCATCCAGCTACAGAAAGTCTCAGTAAACTCTGCCTGAAAAAGTAGACATAAAATGACAATGATGTAAGACTTTACTGAAGAGAAAATCTTCCATTCAAGATAGTTTCCTACTTTTGATTCCAGATAAGTTCGAAAATGATGTATTGTTTATTTTCTGATTACAAAAGGTGTAGAAATTCTGGTTATCATATTTTGGAGGGATTTGTAGTATAACCTGTGTGTGTTTTAAAAAGTTATCAGTTTCTGCATTAGCTTAGTATACAACATATTGAAGTTTCCACTTATGATCTAATGGGCAATTATTTAAATTAATGAAGTTATAACTAATAATGTTGGAACTAGGTTTAGTATTTCACTGACATTTGTTATCATCATCGTTTTTAACATACGACTTCCATGCTGGCATGGGTTGGACGGTTTGACAGGAGCTAGCCAGACAGGAGACTGCACTGGCCTTCTGTGTCTGTTTTGGCATGGTTTTTACGGTTGGATGCCCTCCCTAACACCAACCATCCATCAAATAATTTGTCATTGGAATTTGTAATGGAAACCATGATACTGTATACTCAGTTGTTGTAGAAACTAAGCCTTTTTATGTTCTGCATTGGTGTTGCTATGAACCCCTTCAAATTACAATATTATCATTCCTACACCCTTTGTTGTCAACATCGAAGCAACGACATGACCTTTGAGCTTCATCTGGCATCTAAAATTGAAAAGTATCAACTACAACCTAGGTAGGAGATACTCTTCTAAGTCAAATTTTATACTTGCAACAATACAGCCCATCAAACCCTCTACTACAGAATGCTTGGAAATTGTACCTGCTAAAACATCATTTTTTACTACTTCATTCATAGTTTACATTAAGTGTAACATATAGAATTCCTATCTACTTCTTTTCTGTATATTGAATGTGGGTACATGCTTGTTGGTAATAGATTCTTCTTTCTTGCTAAAATGTTTGTCTTTACCAGATTTACTTTGAGACCTCTTGATTTTAGGTTTTCTTCTCTAAATCTTTGATAGATTCAGCTATGAGAACTAGGTCATTATTACATACATACATACATATATATATATATATATATATATAACATACACAATTTTTTTTTATATGTTCACATTTATTTTAATTTTTACACACACACAAACACACACACACACACACACACACACACACACACACACACACACACACACACACACACACACACACACACCTGTGTATGGTTGCTTGGTTTTGTTTTAATTGCTCGGGATCAATTATTTATAAGATTTGTTGTTAAAACTAGATATGTTATGTGTGAAAATTCGGAATCACTAATATAGTGAATACAATTGGTTGCTGTGTTATTTTTACTTTTATAAATGATGTATTATATTGTAACCAGCTGTCTGGTAAAATATTATCATCTGTAGTCAGCTAATGAAATAACGATATAGCTTACTGGGAGAATTTTTACCATTGTTGCCTAATGGAATTAATCATAACTTTTTATTATACTTACAAACATCATGTCTTTGGGTTGGTGGCATTAAAGTCATGCATGCATGCATAAATATATAAAAACACATATAAACATATATGCACATGCATGAATAAAGAAGTGCATTTTTAAATGCCTAGGTAGACATCACATTGCAAAGTTGTCAGAGAAATATGCTGTGTGAGACTTATTTTCCTGTCTATTCATTTTGTAGTACAGATATTTAACAATCTGTGTTAGATTATCCCACCTGTTGACTAGTCTGGATAAAAGGAAGAATGTTTTCAACTCGGTTCCTTGTTATGTTTATAGTGGCAGAAGTATTTTGACATAAATGGTTGTCTATCAGCAATTAAATTCTGGAGCGGGAATTCAATCCGCTAGAAATAGCATCATATTTTACTGTTTTCAAAAGGAACAACACATACAAAGCAGTCCCAGATGTGCAAGGTAGGGAAAAGTAATCCTAGATACACAGAGTAGAGACAAAGTAATCCTAGATATACAAGTCTGTACAATATGAGCTGCTGTGGTTCTAAGCAGTTGTGATATATTTTATTCTCACACTAATGTTAGAAATCAACCATTCCTCAAATCTGAGTCACTTTATTGTTACAGAAAGACGTCACAAAAGAAAATAAAGCTCTGCTTTTCTATAAACAGTATTTTCAGTTAATGCTAAGTGCAGATTATTCCCTATTATTAAAGAGTTTATGGCAGGCTTAATCTGTTGCCTGGTTTAATACTACTACCTGGCATCTTGTGTACCTTTTAAGTGGTGTCTACTCTGTTGCAAGCATTCAAGCCAGGTTTCTGGTTTGAAGCTGTCATTGTTTCTACTTCCTGCCAGTCTTGGACGCCCAGTAATTTTTTCCTCATGACTACAAGATATACATACACTTATAGACAGTTGGTGGTGATGTGTGGTGTAACCATCTAATAATGACTGCTCCGTTCAGAAGGCTGAAATAATGCACATGATGTGTCAGTAAGGGAAGAGAGAAGAGACATAACCGAATAGAAGGTTTAAGAGAGAAAGATTTGTTGATATGTTGTGTGTCTGTGTGCATCATGTATACAGAATAGACAGGCCGTCGTGAGAACAAAGTGTGTGTATATGAATGTATGTATGATTGTGCTACATATAAGAACAATAATGAGGAAGAAGGTGAAAGAGTCTATAATGAGAAGTTAGACGAATGTTCATAGACACAAGAATGAGAAATACCAGTTTGTAGTCAGTTGTACACAGTGATAGAAATACTGTATCAAGAAGTTGTGGCGATGATGCAGTGAGAATGAGTGCTTAACACTGCATTAGTGGATAAATATTCTTTATTTGTGGGTTAACGAGGCTACCCCTAAAAACTTAATACTTTAAGAAAGATTAGCCATGACATTTTTGAATAGATATGGTAAAACAAAGCTGCTGGACAAGAAATGGCAACATTTTCAATTAAGAAATATTTATGAAAGGCTTGAACCATATTAATTTCCATATCCCTTTGCTATTACCACATGGTTTCTATTGAGAATGGATACTCTCTGCCAATGTCAACAGTGCCCATCTTGCAAAAATTTTATTTCCAGGATGTTAGATATTGCTTCAATTTTGGCTTCATAGTATTGAATAGAAAAAAAAACAACAAAATAATTGTAAATTTCACAAGTCACTTCAATGAGTTAACATGTAAGCAAATGTATTTCTTTTTATAACTATGTTTGTTATATTCTTCAAATATATAAATTTATTTCTGAAATTTTCTGGTGAGAAATTTCAATGAATAAATTGAATGTTGAAACTACAATATTAAATGAATCTCTGATTTCAACTCCTTAGTATCAAAATAGACTATATTCTTAGTGGTTTTTTTTTTTTTTATATAATAGTTCTAATTTGAGTTACTTTTAAATAAGCTACTTATAGAATAGGAGAATTTATTTCAAACATAGATTCCATGTGATATTTTTTATTGCTCATTATACCTGAATTTCTTAGCAGCAGCTGGTCATTAATAAGGAAATGCGTATAAAAATTTCATTTTCCTCTTTTATCTTCTTCATACTTTGATATGTTATTTCTCAGCAGTGATAGCATTAGTAAAATCAATGGTAAACATAAGATTTTCCCCTTTAAATCATGAACTATCAAAACCTAGTTTCCTACCAATATATCAATATAAAGATTTGGTATTATGAAGAGACCTACAGTATTGATGATAAATAAAATATATGAAATATAAATTAAAATGCTTCAATAAAAGATTTTATTGCTTGGCTAGAACTTTGATAATTGCCTATCTTTCTCAGACACCAAGGTTCATAAACTTTCTATAGTCTCTCTTTTCTTCTCTCATTTCTATATAAAGAAAAATGAAAGATTGTAGGTTTGTGTGTGTATGCACATGCATGTGTATGTATGCATTCTTGTTTGCATGTATGTGTGTATAACTTCTAACAAGAAGTTCAGAATCTGCAAATGAGAATCTTTTCAATTATTCCAGTATTATTATTTGGAAGAAAACGTTTCTGCTTTATGTCTGTATCATTAGAGATAACTTTTACTTGATTTTTTTGTTTTCTCCCCAATATCACCATGTTTATTTCATCAAAAAATATCACTCCTGTGGTATTTGTAAATATTCAGGCTAGTCAGTAACAATGTATTACTAAGAATATTGTTTGACTACTTCAATAGTTTACAAACTCTGATTGTGAGTGGACTCTAACTCTAGTTAAATCCAACAGCATTAAACAAAGCCTCTATGTGGTTGCTCAAGTTACTAGAAAGTAGCAGCCATATCTTTCTCAGATTACATCCTACCACCTTGATAAACCAGAATGACACATTGGATAATGTAACTTCAAGATGCACTATACCTAAGAGAAAGAAGGTTGGTCACAACTGCAATGCCTTTTATGATATTTCCGCTAGATTAATGCCGACAATTTAAACAACAAAGACCAAAACATAAACATTATTCATAGTTTAGAAGTAGAATGGCAACACCACATTTTAGTGTGTAATGTCATCACAACAAATGCCGTAACTCAAACATGCAAGATCTGATTAATTAGAGTGATTTCACTTGGGAAGTTCACATTATAACTATAGGTTTCCTTTCCAAAACCAAACCTTGCTCTGTCTTTGAGTCATTTTGTTTTACAAAGCTTAGGATGGTACAACCATGGAATACTCATCTTACTGTTAGAATGACACACACTCTTTAATCATCAAAATATTAGACTAATACATTAGCCTCTCATTACTTGGCCCAAAGCCACTTTCAATACTACGCCTCTACTCAGTTGAGGGGTTCTTGTCTTTCAAATTGCTTAGTGACCTCACTTGTACCAATTCCACAAAAACAGTACCTTGTATACTTTATAAAGTGGTTGACATTAAGAAGGGCATCCAACCGTAGGAACCATGTCAAAGCAGATGTTGGAGCTTAACACAGTCATCTGGCTAACCATATCCTGTTGATCCATCCAACCCATACCAGCATGGAAGACCATTAAATGATGACGATGATATCTTAGGAAGAACAGTTTGATTGAAAAAGATTCTTCAAAACTTCTCAACTTTTTTTACCAACTCTGTACATTGTCAGGTTGTCATTTTGCTGATTTTTATGTTACCACAATAGTTGCTGATCCGTTGAACTTAGGCATTATATCTTTTTCCAACTTAAAAAGATCTGTGTTCTGTTCTGTCTCACTTCTTAGAACCCTTGTAAAATACCTTATCTAATCCATTGGACTGTTGAGCTGTTATTTTTCTAGTTGTGGTGATGGGGTATCTATTTCCTTCCTTTTGTCATTACACAAAATAATATACTAAACTCTCTAAATTATTTCTAGAGTTATCTTAAATATCACAGGCCATGTTTGTCTTTGTGTTCACAAATATTAAAAAATCTTTCAACCATGTTACTGCTTTAGTCCAGGATGATCTTAAATATTATAGATAGTGTTTTTTTTCTATGCTTATAATTATGTTCACTTGTTAAAACATCTTAAACATTCAAATGGTTACACTTGATAGCTTTAGTTTGCATTTTTTATAAACTGATTATCTGCAAACTATTTAAGTTGAATAAGTAATTCTTTCTAGTAAATATTTTAAAGTTGCTATATAATTTCTGAAAATTCACATTAGATGTAACTGTATTACCTTTATTACATACATTCATCCCTACTGTATGATAATTTGAAAAGGCTATGTTACACTGGCCTTCTTTTGCAAACTAATGAAATATCATTGAATATTTTGTGAGAAAACAACTAGCTCCTTTCAAAGCAGTTTTATTGTTGTTAGAGAAGATTTATTTCTGCTCAAGAACAGTAAGCTTATAACTCATGCTTAATTGATTTAACACAGGGCAGTGATGTGGATATGAAATTGAAATTTACTCTTGCCTTAGCTGTCAAAAGGAAAAAGAAAATGCTTTATAGCAATTGATATACATGGCTCTATCAAGCTCTCATGTATTTTAAATAATTTTTTCTCTATGCAAGAATAGTTATCATACCTTGTTCACCTTTTCCTTGATCTACTTTACTTTCACCCCAATTAAATACTGTTTTTCCATCCCATTCTCTTTATCAATTTTTGATAAAAATGTCTTCTCTCATTAAAAATACTTTTCTCTGATAGTATGGGTTGTTTGAATTTACAAATTTAAATATTTGTTTGAATTATTTTAGCAGTTTACTGTTGGGTGTTCTATTTATTTGGCCATAATGTTTTGAATTTTTAATACAGCTGAATTGCTAAGTATGATAATGAAACTTACCACTTCATTTTTTATAGACATTATTTTAATTCTAATAATAGATCTTTTTTAGCTATAGATCATACACCTGATAGATTTTATATATTGTTAAGCTTATACTCCATATTTACTGTCATCAAATTGGTAGTTTTAGTTAAACTGCCTTTTCTTTGCACAATAGAAGAGTTTTAATGATGTTTTCATAATTTTATTTAACGATGTTTTCAACAATGATTTTTTTTTTATATATAAACTACTTTATTTTTTATAATATTTTAATCTCATCATCTAAATGTTATTTTCATACCAGTAATGAAATTGTCCAATATATTCTTTGTTTAAAAAAAGCAGTGTGATCTGAGGGAAACTTGACTGCTACTTCCAGCAAATCAAATGGCCATGTAGAAGCTCCTTTACTGAATACCAAGATCATCTAGTATACATTAATGTCACCTTACATAAAGGAAAATAATGGAGAAAATATTTCCCCCCTATGTAAGGCAATAATATAGCAGGTAGAAAACTGCTCCCTCTTACAAATGTTTCATTCTGTTAGAGAAGTTGTTTGTCTAAAGGATGGCATGTAAGGTATGAGGTACTTAAAGAGTATGTAATAGGTGGTGAGAGGAAGGAGTGGTAATGTCTTGCTTTATATATCACATACAAATGTATACATGTCTGCGTACATATGAACATACATGCAATTTATATATATATATATATATATATATATATATATATATATAGTCTTATATTGATTGTTTTTCATTCTGGCTTGAGTTTGACAAAATGTTCTGGGGTAGATTTTTTTATCTATGATGAGATGTCCTTTCTGTTACCAACCTTTACCTGTTTTTCAAGTTAGGTATTTTTCACCCCACTTGTTATTACACTGTTTTCACTCAGGTACTGTTAATGAAGATTAATAAAAAGTCTCTCTCTCTCTCATTTACACACACACACACACACACACACACACACACACACACACACACACACACACACACACACACACACACACACATAACTACCTATCTTCTCAGTTAGTTTCCATCTACCAAATTCAGTCACATGGCGTTAGTCAGCCCGATGCTCTAGTAGAAGAAACTTGCCTAAGATGCTATGCAGTAAGATCAAATCTGATACCACATGGTTGTAAAGTGACCTTCTTAACCATAAAAAACTTAAGTGTGTGTATGTGTACATGCTTGTACACTCATTCACACACACACACACCCTTAACCTCTACAATAGGAATTTATTCTGAATTATAATACAAATGAACTATGTTCAATGTTACTAAAGTTTGTAGTGAAAACATGATCCAATTTTTTCTTTATTTTTGTTTACAGTACATGAAATCACCACAGGCAAAGTCTGTAGGTCAATTTTCGGTAACAGGTTAGGAAAAATGGGGAAATTGAGAAAAACTGAATTGAAATACTGGATAGAATCCTGAAACTGATTCATTGTGAGACCAAGAAAGTTCAACTGATATTGCTGTTGAACTTTCATGGCTGTCAGACAATTTCTGCGACCGCATCACCCCTAACATCTGGTCACCTAACTCCCCAGACTGTAACCCCTCTTAATTATTATATGTGGGGCACAGTTTAGTAAGAGACCAACAAGACTCCTTGTAACACCAAAGATGAACTGAAGGCAAGGATTATGGTAGCATTCACCAACTTAAACAAGGAGACCATCCAGAAGAGTTGCAAGAGATTCTGAAGTCGTCTGGAAGCCATGGTTGAAGCCAACGGCGATTTCATTGAATAAATTTATTCTTTAGTATTTCAAGATATTTTTATGTAATTTTGGTAAATATATGTTAAAATGAGATGTTAGTGTTATTTTCATCTTTGCATAATTTAGACGACAGTTTATTCTCCACACCTTGTGTGTGTGTGTGTATGCACACACACACACGCACACGCACACACATGCACACTCACATGTATTCAGATAGATAGATAGATAGATATAGATAGATAAGTACAAAACAAAGTATTGAGATAAATATCATTGGCTAAAACTATAACCATGCTGCTGGACAAAACACTCCAACATGTCCGCAGTCCAACGACTGAAACCAGTTAAAAATATAAATAGCAAATAAGAAATAACTTTTAGATATGTCCTAAAAAAAAAACAAGAGTTACTCTATATAACTTTGTACAAAAGATACATTGAGGCACTTCAAAACATTTTTTCCACTCAATAAAGTTTACAAAAACTGTATTTTTCTTGTTTTCATAATGTTTAATACATATAACTATTCATTCCAAATGCTTAAATATTTAGCAACACATCTAGTCCTAAAAATAACACCTGCTGTTTGTGTGTTTTCTGCACATTTGCTCTTACAAAAGGAATATTCTTAAGATGATGTTTGTGACACCTACTGCATCACTAGTGGGAATACTGTGTTGAAGAAAAAACAATAATAATAATCACTTAACTGGAACCATTCAGTGTTGTCTGAGTAGTTTCCTGGAATGTGTTTTAGATTCTCATTAAAAGTTTCGCTTCTTCTGGGTTTATTAATTACAAGAAATAAGAAATATCAGTTGAGGAAAAATGATTAATTTTTTTATCTGTTTTAGTCTGCTGAAAATGCATCCATATCATTATGGAATAATTTCCTCTTAGTCAAAATTTACCTTTTATCTGTTATTTCAAATGTTTCTAAAGAAAATTAATGACTGTCTGTTTTATGATTGTCTTCCTAGTTGAATGACATATTTCTACTTCACCATAACAGTTTCGATTAACTTGTTACAAGTTGTCTAGTTTTCTTGTTGTTTTCTGAGTTTCTTTATCTTTCTAAATGAATTTCCCATTACAGAGAAAAAGCAATGACCATGGCTCATGTGTTTTATGCTTCATTTACTTTTAATCAACCACATGAACCATAATGTTTTTGGTTTCAATTTTTCTTAGAGTTTTTAGAATAATGAATGATTAAATTCAGGTCAAAATATTTTTCTCTTGGGCATTTACAGTTAGTGCTGCTAAGATTTTCTGCCCTTTATCTTTTTCTTTTACTTGTTTCAGTCATAAGACTGTGGCCATGCTGGGGCACCACCTTGAAGTGTTTTAGTCAAATAAATTGACTCCAGTACATGTTTATTTTTTAAGCCTGGCAGTTATTCTGTTGCTTTCTTTTTGCTTAACCACTAAGTTATGGGGATGTAAACAGAACAACACCAGTTGTCAAGTGATGGTGGGTGACATACATAAAGACACATACAGAAACACACACATATCACAGGCTTCTTTCAATTGCTACTAAATCCATGGATAAAAGGCTTTGGTCTGCCCTGGGCTATAGAAGACACTTGCCCAAAGTGCCATGCAGTGGGTCTGAACCCAGAACCATATGGCTGGGAAGCTAACTTCTTATCGTACACCTATGCCTGCATTTTTGCTAAATTTTTTAAAACAAACTTTGGCCTAACCCAGCTGCCAACTAAATAATTTGACAGGCAAACTACAATAATTTACTTTGTTTTATAATTTAGGAGTTAAGTTTTATAGTACAGACTTATTTTCAGAAACTGAAGTTTAGCCCTTTTGATACTTACCTGGCTGAAACTACCTCTGGCTCTGTAATTAAGGAAGATGCACGCACGCACGCACGCACACTCACACACACTTTTATATATATATATATATTTATATATATATATATTTATATATATATATATTTATATATATATATATTTATATATATATATATATATATATATATATATATATATATATATATGGAAGACGTCCCTGTCTGTCGTTCTCTCTGTCTCTCACATTCCTTGTACTTATTCTATTGGTCTCTTTTGCCGAACCGCTAAGTTACTTGGATGTAAACACACCAGCATCGGTTGTCAAGCGATGTTGGGGGTACAAACACAGACACACACACACACACATATATATACGACAGGTTTCTTTCAGTTTCCGTCTACCAAATCCACTCACAAGGCTTTGGTCGGTCTGAGGCTATAGTAGAAGACACTTGCCCAAGATGCCACGCAGTGGGACTGAATCCAGAACCATGTGGTTGGTAAGCATGCTACTTAGCACACAGCCACTCCTGCGCCTATATATATATATATATATATATATATATATATATATATATATATATATATTACTAGCAGAGGCACCCGGCGTTGCTTGGGAATAAAATTGTTGCTTATATACTTGAAGAAGAAAAGGCAAAATATGCTGTATAGAAATTTGAGGACATTCTGTAGATGGACTCTCAGATGAATGCTGGTTGGGCGCCTCTCATGAATGGGGAAAATTGAAGATGTGCCAAAAAGTCTCATTGGTACTTGGAAACTTTTACGAAAATTAAAATGGGGATCGTTGCCAGTGCCCCTGGACTGGCTCTTGTGCGGGTGGCACATAAAATACACCATTTCGAGCGTGGCCATTGCCAGTACCGCCTGACTGGCCTTCGTGCGGGTGACACGTAAAAGCACCCACTACACTCTCTGAGTGGTTGGCATTAGGAAGGGCATCCAGCTGTAGAAACTCTGCCAAATTAGATTGGAGCCTGGTATTGCCATCCGGTTTCACCAGTCCTCAGTCAAATCGTCCAACCCATGCTAGCATGGAAAGCGGACGTTAAATGATGATGATGATGATGATTAAATGAAAAAAATGATTTACGTGAATATCCTCAGAAGAGTAATTGAAATAAATGGCGATTGTGGAGCCCCCCCCACGCACGCGTGCATGCATACACACGTGTCTTTGTAAATATGTTTGTATATATTTATGTATGTGTGTGTTTGTAAGAGACAGTGTGAGTGAGAGAGAGAGGTTTGTTGTCATGTATACGTACATGCATAAATGTACATATATCTTTGGATGTATGCATATGACAACACAGCCCTTGACTCACTCACACTCTGTCTCTTACAAACACGCACGTGCGTGCATACACACGTGTGTCTTTGTAAATATGTTTGTATACATTTATGTATGTGTGTGTTTGTAAGAGACAGTGTGAGTGAGTCAAGGTGTGTGTGAGACAGAATGAGAGAGCGGTGTGTATGTAGTATTTACTCTCTCTCTCTCTCTCTCTCTCATACACATGAACACACACACTCACACACAAAATAGAAAGTGAAGCTTTTTGCGGTTGTTACGTCAATACCGGAAGTTGACATTGAGGAACCTTTTTAAAGAAGTGAATCTTAAATATAAAGCAATATTATTTATTTTTAATTAAAAAATCAAATGAAGAGCCTAAGATTTATCCGAGGTCAAATTATTCATGCATTACAAGTATGGAAGCATTTGGTGAAGTCGATTTCACGTGAAAAGCGATTACACACACATCTCTGTTTTATATATAGTATAGATGAGAGGTAATGGTGTCAGTGAGACCCAAAGGTGTCAGGTAATGCTCAGTAAGTGCTTTGGATAGACCATAGTTAAGCTCCAGTTCTGATGATTATGCAAATAAGGGGTCCAATGTAGGTCATATATCAGCATGTGCATAAAAAAAAAAATTTTCTCATAATGTGATAAAAAACCAAGGCTGTATAGATTTTAGAACATTTATAAATAGGTCTTACAGCTGTTTCCAGGATATTTATTATATCCCTTCATCGGAGATGGTGTGAGAAGATGGTTAAGCAATAGTTAATTTAGATAAGATATGAAATATATATATATATATGTGTGTGTGTGTGTATGTGTGTATTATATTATTTAATAAACACAAAATATATTATGTGCTACTATTATTTTCATGTACCGAGAGCATGCCAGACAATATTCTTAACATGTTTGGTGTCCTAGTACAATCATCAGGTACTGCCCACTTGTCATAATGAATTATGCCATGTGGGCAGTACCTGATGATTATGCAAGGTCACCAGACGAATATTGTCTGACATGCTCTCGGCACATGAAACTAATAGTAGCATATAAAAACATAGTGTGTTTCTTAAATATTTATCTCTCACCAACTGGAATACTTTTTTTTTTGTTGATCTTACTGTCATGGAACAATATACTACACAAACACACACACACACACACACACACACACACACACACACACACACACGTTGATTTTGTGTTCTATTCAATTATATTAGTGATTTAGCATGGATCAAAACCAGAGTACAATTATACCAGTATGTACCATGTTTTTTGTTGTAGGTATTCTTCGTTTTATTGGGTCAGTAGACAAGGATTTAACTAGCTGTTCATAGTTTGACCTGTTACATTAGATAAATGCTATAAGATGGAGTATTGGTATGAAAAGATATCACAAAGTTCAGATTAGATGGCCTTTCTAATTAAAAAGGAATTGTTTGAGATACAGTAATCCCTTGGCTATTGAAGGTGTTATGTACCCCCACCCCGATTGGTGAAAATCTGCGAAGTAGAAATAGTACTGTGTATTTTTAAAAATTAATTTTGTAATTTCTTTGTATTTATTTTATTATAAATGCAAAGCAACATCACAGAGAAATCGATGTAAACTTAAATAGTAAGCAGCGATAGGTGAACCACAATATGGTGAGGGATTACTGTATACATGTAAAAAAAGATGCATAAACTAGTTGCATTATGTAGTATTTATTTTGAGCCTGACTCGCCAAGGGACAAAAACTGAATTTAGGTAATGGATAGAATCTCCAAACTGGCCCAGTGTGAGACCAAAAAGTATTTTTCAGTAAAAAATGTAAGCTAAGGTTATAAATATCTACATAACATCAAAGATCTGGTGCCTTCTGGTTAGTGTATCTTGTCTAGAAAAAATTCTTACAGATATCAAGAGGTTGTTTATGCCAATATTTATGAAAGAACAAACTCAACCTCCAACATGGTCTCAGGACAACAAATATAAAAATATGCAGACATACATTAAAGCTGAGATTTTTGTGTTGATGGGTTTGCCAGGCAAGTGTAGATAGTATATTAGTGTCTTTGTCTTATCAGTATATCCCAGGAGGTTGTGTTGACAGCAAAGTTAAGAGTTGGCATTTTAGAATATTATTTAAGGAGGCAAGAATAGAAATGGTTCATTCTTTTTTCAAAAGTGTTGTGACAGATGGGTGAAATTGGTCAAATAGGTTATGTAAATGGGACGCATTTGAGATGGGGAGGACTGGGTAAAGCCTAAATTGCTTATTGATCTAGATCGTTCAACAGAGGTACTTTATCTGAGAATTTCACAGAGAATAAAGACAATTATTATTTCATTTGTTTAATTCTGAAATTATGTAAATTTTTCATTTGACATTCTATCATTTAGGTATTCATTACCTTTTCTCACCTACTATATGTAGAGCAAATTGTTTTTAGGCTTAAGCATAATTCTCAACTTGCTCATATATTAGGTTGTCAAGAAAGTTCTTGCGATTTTTAACCTTTAAATTCAGATGCACATATCTTGGCTCAAACAAAATTTTATTAATTGAAATAAACACCATCAGAATCAGCACACTTTTGCCAACGCGAAATAAGTTCATTTATGCCAGTAGCATAAAAATCCTGCGTTCTGGTTACGATGAAGTCGTTGAAGGCATGTTTGGCATCGTCTTGGTTTTTGAAGCATTTCTCATGCAGGAAGTTGTCAAGATGCTTGAAAATGTGGTAGTCGGTAGGCGAGAGGTCTGGTGAGTATGGCAGATGAGGCAGAGTTTCGTGGCCCAATTCGTTCAACTTCTGCAGAGTCTGTTGTGTGACGTGCGGCCGAGCTTTGTCATGGAGAAGAATTAGTCCTTTTCTGTCGACCAATGCTGGCTGTTGTCAGAGTTTCTTATGTATTTGAAGAATATTGTAATTGGCTTACGTCAATTCATCACTATTTTAGTAAGATGGAGTCCACATTTTGCTGAGATGTAATAAAACTGAAATCTCTCTAGAGTTGTCTCTTGTGCTTGCCAAAATGGTTAAAATAATATTAGTCATTGAGTTAATGTCTTTTCCTCACCACAATTCTAATTTTATTTTTTATGCTCAATGTATTAAATATGTTTGTATTGTTTTTCATACAGATGGCATCTCTGAGTAATCAATCTTAAGTGATTTACTTTTAAAAAATATACTGATCAGTTATACTAGAGTCTGCTGACTTTCTATGAAAACACTGTTTTACTTGTCAACATTATGTATTAGATTTTTGGTATTCAAGAAATTTTACTTCTGAGATTCATCAGAAGCAATAAAGATGTTCAGTTGGAAAATATAGCTTTCATTAGGAAGGCTGACTACTATTAATTCAATATATATTACACCCAATTATCTCACTGTCTTATATTTAGGACCATTTCTATAGATCACAGACAACAAATAAAAGTAATACTGGATAATTAAACAAGATTCAGAATCTTAGTATCAGTGCTGGAAAACAAGAAGTTGACTTTTTTTTTTTAAAAACATAAATATGAAAGTCAAAATTTTGGATCTATTTTAAAACGGGGGCCACATTTTTCATTAATGTTTTATGTAGTGTTTTTGGTACGGAAAGACTTTCAAACTTCGTATACTTATCTATTTTGTGTTATAGAACAGAAAAATATTTTTGTATTCGAATTTATTTCATGTAAAAAATTGTCTTATTTCGATAATTTCAACCAATCACTGACAAGTATTCAGTTGTTTATATTTACTCCTTTGGCTGATTAAGTGATGTAAAGCGTATTTAATCTCCATACCTTCGTTTTATTTGCTTTTTTCATTTTAAATTTGCTTTAACCCTAACCCTAACCTTAGGGTTAGGGTTAATTGTTTCAGAATCGTTTGTTTATGTAGTCGGAACTTAATGTATATTGGCTGAATGGACGTCAGTGATTGGTTGAAATTACAGAAATACGACAACTTTAACATGGAATAACTTATGGATTTCTTTTTTTTTAAAGAAGACTAAGAGAAAAGGATGTTTTATATGACACATTCTACCAGTGTTCCAAGTTTCAAAGTGTTTCGTTAATGAAAAATGTGGCCCCCCCGTTTTAAAAAAAGATCCAAAATTTTTTATGGTGTAGAAATAGGAAGTACAGGACTTAGTGAAAGGTATTAATAATAATTATTATTATTATTATTAAAACAACGACCTCAATCTAAATTTCTTCTCTTTCTCTCACTCTCGCTCTTTCTCTCTCCCCCTCCCACTCTCCTCTCTCTCCCCCTTTCTTTCCCCTCTCTCCTTCCCTGTTCTGTGTGTGTGTGTGTGTGAAATTATTAATTCCTTGCCTTTCAATATACTACATGCTTATATTTTCTAAACTTTGGTATTTGGAGTCAATAATAATTTCAATAATGAAACATTTTTTTGTTATTTTTATATTTTATACATAAGTCTCAAATTTTAGATACTTTGGAGAAAGTTGCTGTTGAAATACTTGCAGATTTAATTATTGAAAACTCAATATTTTTTCTGTGATGCTCAATGATGACAAAGATGAATTCTGTTGCCAAATCACTTTATATCTTTTCTCAGTTGATAATTGCATTTATTGTCATATGTTACTGGTATTTGTTCCAAGGAATTTAAGTTGACTGCAACAAGAATTGAACTTAGAATAGTGATGTACTCAGTTTATATATTTACTTAACATTTGCATCTAACATTCTAATAATAATAATAAAGTTCTTTTTCTTTTTTACGTTTTTGTTTTTGTTATTGAAGTAGATATAGTGTATAAATATTGGGCTAAAAAAACCCTTTAAATAAAAGAAGTCGAAGACTACCTGTAAGATGTGAACTATATTGCCCGTAAACATGATAGGCATTTTACCATTTTAGAAACTTTATTCTTATCTGCAAGAATTTTCATATGAATTTGGAAACCTTGAGAGAACATGAAATAATTTTTACAGAATAGTTTAACTCAAAGGAGATAAAACTCTGAATTGTAGCATGTAAATATTGACATTATTTACATTATTTACATTTGACGGATATTTGTCCTCATCTTGTTTGTTGTTAACACGTTTTGGCTGATATACCCTCCAGCCTTCATCAAGTGTCTTGGGGAAATTTCGAACCTGGGTTCTCATTCCTAAGGTATTTTTCGATGTTATTATTATTATCATTCAGGTCACTGCCTGGAATCAAACTCGGAATCTTGGGGTTAGTAGCCCATGCTCTTAACCACTACGCCACATGCCCATGAGCATATGGCGTAGTGGTTAAGAGCATGGGCTACTAACCCCAAGATTCCGAGTTTGATTCCAGGCAGTGACCTGAATGATAATAATAACATCGAAAAATACCTTAGGAATGAGAACCCAGGTTCAAAATTTCCCCAAGACACTTGATGAAGGCTGGAGGGTATATCAGCCAAAACGTGTTAACAACAAACAAGATGAAGACAAATATCCGTCAAATGTAAATAATGTAAATAATTCCTCATCTCTTAAATATAGAACTGTAGATATTGAGTTAAAAAAAAAGAAACCCTTGGATGTTTGCATGCCATTATTTACAACCTTATCTGCTTCAAGCTAAACTGTTCCAAAAAAAGTGTTATTTAATGTTCTCTTGAAGTTTTTATATTATGACATCAATGTTGATACTGATTAAAATAAGTAGTTAGTATTCAAGTTTTGGTTTAATTATCTGATTATCACTCAAAAAATTAAAATTTTTGAGATTTATAGTTTTCTTCTTATCCATTAGTACTTTATTTTATTTTTAAATATAATTTCGCAGTGGCTACACACAGTTCTATTTGATTTAATTTCTCATTTTACTTTCAAGGAAATTAACTTAAATGAAGTTATTTTTATTAAAATCTTCTGCCTGTACCACTATCTGAAGGAAAGTTCTTTCAATTTTCTTCTTTCAGAATGAATTACTGTGTTACACATCAATTGCGATTTTATGTAGACTTTCCTTTCTAATTTCCTATTCATGGTTTAAAAAGAAATGATTTTAACTGCATTAAGAGTACATTTTTTTCTTTATATATTCTATGTTATAGCCAGCTCTTTTTTATGCCCAAGCATTTAATTTATTCATTCATTTATTTATTTATTCTTAATCTGTTGAACACCAAATTAGCATGAGTAATATGAATTGAAGATCCTTTAAGGAAAGCTTGTGGAATTTCCTTTCTTTGTCGGAATGTGATATCTCCTTCATAGAATTAGACTCCTGTTAGTGCCTGCAGCTAATCTGCATCTTTTTTTATTGTTTCTGACTCATTCGCTATCCATTTGACCCATTTTCCTACTTTATATAGAAGCCTGCATTGCTGTAATGGTGCATAGCTTGTTAATGGAATCGCTATGACAAGACTTCCACATGTGCAGGATTATTATTTTCTTTTATACAGACATAGATTCATAAATATATATCTTCTGAATCAAAGTGGTTCTACTTGTTTGTATTTATTGATATTCATTTTTCTAAATGACAATATATTAGTTTTCTCTATGTATATGATACCTAAACCAAGGCAAAACAAAATACATTCTAGTAGCATGCAACAATGCACATGATTTTGTAAATATGCATGCACTTTTATATTTTCTTATGTTACTTTACTATTTTCTCATGTATTTCCTCTTGCATATATATTGATGCTTACTCTATAAATCTATCCCTATCCTTGTTTTAGGGTTGTATTATGATTACACATATTTATCTGGGATTTTTTTCAAGAGAAAATTTTAATAAATAGTTTGACTTTGAAGTTACTATGTTGATTTATATTGGTCAAAAGTTCACTTCTAGACAAATTGTATGGTTCTGCTTGGTTCAAATTATTTAGTTATCAGGTTCCATTTTTGCTTTATTGGTGAATTGTTAGGAGGAAATTAATTTCACTGTAGAAATAATTTTCTAAACATAGTTGTTGGTTTACATTTGCTTCACATCCATGAGGTTTTATCCTACAATCCCTCTACATAGCCCATTGAACAAATATTTCTACCATAGCCTTAGTTTGATCAATGAAATTTGGAAGATGAAAACTTTGTGACAGCCTGTCATATCTTTTGTCAATATACATTGGAAAAAGATGTATACTTCAGTGTGAACATTGATAAACCAATTGATTTGGACAAAATTACATTGTGGTTTGTATTCCAACCAAGTTGCATAGACATTCTTTTGGTACCCTCACCATTAAAGATGCAGTGACCCAGTGATTAGTCTGTTGGAAATATATATGACCAGCAACACTATTTTTCACAGCATAGTATATGAAATAGAAATAGCTGGAAATACAATTTTTATTTTCTTTATTAATCATCATGTTTAAGCATTATAGAAATTTATTTAAATCTCACTATGCATCTAAGTTTCTGTCTGCTTCTCTCTCTTTTCTCCCTGCCTCTCTCTTGCACATGCAAATACATAAGTTTTAATGAAATAAGAAACCTACAAAGATAACATAATCTTAATGCAGTTAGAAGTAAATTGATATTTATTCATATATTAATGCTCCTGCTTCCTAATGTATTTTACATGCATATTCTCGCATGTTATATTAGATTATCTTAACTCTCCTTTAGGGTATTGAGCACTCTATATCTATTACATAAAAATGTATCAGAAGACATTGGGAAATATAAGAAAGTGTGTGTGATTTAGAAGATTACTTCTTAACCAAGTGATTTGGGGTTTAGCCCCACTCTGCAGTGCCTACTATAGCTTGGTCTGATCAATGACTTGTGAGTCTGTGGATTTGGTACACAAACTGAAAGAAGCTCATTGTATCATCACGCATGCACGCACGCACGTGTGTTTGTGAGTACCCTTGTCCAGCCATGACATGATGGTTGTAAATGCGTATCATTTTGATACAAGTGGTGTGAAATTGATTCCATTCTTCTGTAAAAATCATGTATAGGTTTAGAAAAATATTACCTTGCTTGGAAACAGGTGAGGATTGACACAGGGAGGACATCCAGCTATAGAAAATCTGCCTTAACAAATTCTGAATGGATATTAACATCTAATATTTTAAATATAAATAATATTAAACATCATACATTTGTAAACAAAAAGTTGATGTGAAAGTGAAGAGACACATCTATGGACAGGAATGGAAACCCACTTCTCTTGCTTTGAGATATCTGGTTTAATGCTTCTACCTTGTTCTTGAGATACTTTCAGCAAAGTCATTTCGTTATATGTATTTGTTTCCCAATATTCCTTACAGTTGTTTAAGGTGGTATGTAGCCACATTCTTTTCACATCTGTCTGAGGAGACATGAAAATAATATGAGCATTGCACTCTTATTTCCTGACTAACTTACAAGAATGTTTTTAAATAAAAGCCCATAAAACTTGTTTTGTATGACAATGAAACTGTGAACTCAATGTGGTTTCAGTAGTAGCAGAATAGTAGATTTTGTGACAAGAAATATAGGTATGGAAGTATTTAGAGGTGGGGAAAAAAAATCATGTGATTAAAGAATTGACCAAAGTATTTACTGCTGGATCTAGAAGAGGAAACCTAGCGTGAACAGTGAGAAAAAAGCAGATGTTGTGTTTGAACTTTATATTTGAATCATTAGTTTTATGCATCTTAACTTCTAAACTAAGATATCAAGCAACTAGTTATTTTAGTAAAGACTTTTATTGGTCATTAATAATTTAAGCAAAGCAGATAACAGCCGCTACTTTTGAGCAGAATTACAATAATAGATAATTTCCCTGAAGTTTGTACTTTACTGCATTGTAATATAAATATATCTAATTGTAACATATGTTGTTAGCAGTTGCATTATTATTTATTGATTTGTGGTAATGATAAAGTAATAGTAATGAAGCTACGTGAGTTGCCCCGAAGTTTTATAGAATTTCATTGCTCCATTACAGTTCTGAGTTACATAATAAGTATCAAGTTGCTGAGATCAATTCAGTCAGTCCCCCCCCCCACACACACCCCTCCCCCTCCCTTGTATCTAGCCAAAAAATATCAGTGTACTTATTGAACTGATTCTGTGACTTGGTTTCAATTTTTAATTGCAGCTCTCTAATCTTAATGAGAGAAAATTTTGTGACCAAATTTTGTGCAGATAGTCTTAATTTTCAGTTGCAATTATTCCACTTTATATCGGCTGCTAATGTCTTTGAGAAACAAAGATTATTGAATGTCATTCCCTTCAGTGGATGTGGAGTCTTTTACTTAGCAAAAATAAGTCATGACCATTGGCTGAAGAAAGTTTTCCCCTGTTTGGATTGTAAATTGGTATGCTGTTGCCCGTGTTTCATTTTGTTGTTGGTAGAAAAATATCACTTAATTCTTCTTGGCTGAAGATGTTTGCCCAATTATGACATACTATTGTAATAGTAAATAAATTAAATAAATAAATGAGTGTAGGTGGGTAGCCTGGCTTAATTCTGTAGGTAGTTGGCTCAGTTACTCTGTGATGTCTCATTCAGTTTTGTAATATATTTAAAAAAGTCTTTTACTTTTCATGCATTTTAAACTGAATAAAATAAATTTTGACCAAAAAAGAAAACATTTCCTTGAACAAACACAATTCTCAAACCACTATATCATGACATTTTCCTACATTTGAATTTACTTTAGAAATTATAAAGATATGTTTATTTTTATTTAACAATACAATCTGTCATGTCCATTCTCTTTGGTACATATTGTTATCCAAGATTACAGGCTTCTAATATAAGTTCTGATAGTGACCACATTGATAAAATATTTAGGTATTTTCAATTATGACTAATTTGGCAAAGAAAATTTTTTAAGATTTCCTAATTATGAAAGATTATTTTTTGCCACAAAGTTTTATTTGAACTGTTGTAAACAGATCTTTTCATACATATGTTCATACTTATGCATGCAAGTAAATATACATGTGCACACACTCTCTTACTGTTGCATTTGCTGATTCCCACTGAAGAAACCTTATGATTGTGTGTATGTGTGTATATGGTTGTGCCCATATGCGTGCACAAGGAATTCTATGCTGGCTGATGTGTGTATGTATACATGCACATACATTTCAAATAGAGGCTTGTGTTCCAAGAAATATTTCTCTTTCGTCTTGCTATATTGTATGTGTGTATATGTATGCATGTATTTGTATGCGTTGTAACTGCATTGATTTGTGACTTAGTCATTCATTGTCATTGTCCTAGATGTTTTTATTTTATTTTATTACTTGTAGCTTGTTTTGTCCCATTTCTTTTAGTGCAGTGTGACTCTGCATTCCAACCTCTCTTATCCATATTCATTCCTGAATTCCATTACTGGCTGGCTCCTTCTCTGCAACTGTTTGCTTTTTATTTCCAGTTGACTGATTCCTCGAGTCTCTCCTTACTTTTCTATTTTTCTGACACCATTACTCTCCAAGCAACATAAATTATCTGTTAATAACATTTACTTGATATGGGAGATATACTGTGAATAAAAGAAAATTTAGTTATCAAAAGAAACATGTTGAATTAAATAACTGAGACAGAATAAGGGAAAAGTATACTGTTTATAATATTAGGTTTTATCTACAGTTGGGATAGGTTCTATGTTCTAGTGTCTACCAAAAGATCAATTGTACAGTGGTTATTGCAGGTTATAGATGAATGTATTAAATAAGCTTGAAGTGTGGAATTGTCTAGAAGTCCTTTTTGTCTGCAAGCTGAGAGGTGTCAAAGATAAAATGAGACACTTTCATGAATTGAGAGAGGCATCACTTAATCATTTAAAACATTCCTGTCATACACTTTGAATTAATGTGATTTTTACTCCTATGTTTATTAGTGCTTGACTACATCTTGGATATTATTTGATTTATTGCATTTATATGGGCAGTATGTAATATAATATTCAATATTAAATTTGTCTGAATTTGTTCCATATCACTAACATCACAAAGAAAGAGAGAGAGAGAGAGAGAGAGAGAGAGAGAGAGAGAGAGAGAGAGAGAAACCGAAAAGAGGATAGGAAAGGGTTTATGAAGGAAAACTATTTAATATGTACTTAGGGTTTCTAATGCTTATTGCTATGGAGAATTTAGATTTAGAGCTCAACCTCCATGCTGTCTGCCATAATTTTTCATTTTTCAATGCACAGAGCATCCCTTGTGTTGTTGGGTTGCTTGTAATTTGAAACTGTAGTATTTTAAATTTTAATTGGGTGACCAGGCGGTAAGCTAATATTTTAGAGTAATGCATTTTACAGTCTTTGTGGGTACATTTAGACACAGAACATATTACTATTCAAATCTATAAAGCAACAAAATAATTATATACACCACTATGTGCATTTGTACGATACATTTTGATATACCTAAATTAGTGTTAACTTATTTAATGCAGGAAGCTTCAAAATCATTATTTAAATTATTTTGTCAAGGATGGGAGTCAACTCAGGACATGTTTTGATCTTATGTCTTCCTCAGCAAAGAATGATTATCTGGAGTTGTTAATCTAATATTGTCTTCCTTTTCATCACAAGATGATTATTTTCTTGTTAGCTTTTTTTTGCTGTTCCTGCATTAAAAATGTTATTAGTTCAACTACTGTTTTAATCCGAAGGATACTTGGATAATTATTTCTTTATACTAGTATAAATTAGTTGGTTAGTAAAGATTGTGTATTTGCACTGAAGCTGGTATATGTGTAATGGATTGCTATTTCCACTAACAATTTAAATGAGGAGATGGTGGTTATCTTTAGTTATATATCAGGTCAAGTCTACTAGTCTAATATATCAAGCCACTAAGTTTCTCTTCAAATCATTTATATTTCTGATATTTACTGTTATTTCACTCTATCATTAACATCATTGGCATCTGTTGACTTTGAGAATTTGTTTCCATTGAATTTGTGTTCTAAGATGGTTGTATTAGCCTATTTCTTTTACCTGAAAGAATGCTGACAATGAGGACTTAAGAATTACAACTGGGTCAAAGAATCTTCATTGTTCCAAAGGAATCCTTCAGTCAGTGTGTCCTTCTGTTAGTATTTTTTATTAATCCTGCTTAAAAAAAAAAAAAAAAATCCTGCATCATACTGCTTTCTCCAGAGTGAACAATCAGATGCTTCAAATAGTCCACAAAGAAATATCAAGTAGCAGAAATGGTTCCAACTCTGTGCTCTGAGTTCAAATCTTACCAATGTCAACATTGCCTTTCATCTTTTCAGGGACGATAAAAACCTGTCCAGTACTGGGTTCTACTTAACTCCCTCTCTCTCCCTCTTTCTATATCTCTTTCTTTCTCTCTGAACTGTACCTGTAATTCAAATGTCTTTCCTTGTCACATAGTGTCACACTAATTAAACCTGAGAATTGCATGAAAAGTACATGTTGTTAGTGCTACTTAGCATCATCATAATGTTCACTTTGTCATACTTGTTATTTTCTACAGGCAAGTGCCTTTGCTGTTGTCAACACTTAGCTGTTTCAAGCAAGTTAATGTTTACCTATGGCCATACATGTTTTTGCAGAATATTGGAAATGGATGACCCTGCTTGTTTGACAGTGACACTTGTTTACAACTGTGAAATGATATCAAGATAAGGAGATATAAATACAAACACTTACACGTTCACACACACACACACACACACACACACACACACACACACACGCACAGTCTTCTTTAAGTTTCCATCTACCAAATCCATTCACAAGGTTTTGGTCAGCCTGGATTTTGTAGAAGACCCTTGCTCAAGGTGCCACAAAATGGTACTGAGCCTGAAACCATGTGACTGGGAAGAAAACTTCTCAACCACATTGCCATTCAGTTGGTTGAGCTAAGACACAGGAAATTTGTGTTGGTGAGATAAATATGCATCAGCAAAGTTTGATTATTTTCAAACTGTAATCATAGAAACAGGAAAGGTGTATTATATGATTATTTATATTTGAAATAGTAAGTCTCAATGAAGACAACCTTTTAAGACATAAAGATAATATGAAATGAAAGGCAAAGACTGCACTTGAGCTGGAAATTGTCCACTTGTCTGACGGAGCCATCTTTGGAAATAATTCTGTTCAATTTCCTGCAAATAGAAGGGCTCTGTATTTCAATTATCTGCCAAAGCACAAGAGAAATCTAAATCAAACTCTCTTGACATCCAAGTAGTTAGGATTGATTCTCAATAAAGCTGAATGGTATAATGGTCTCCATCTATTAAAAATGGTTTGCTCAGTGTAGCCCTTGAAATAGTGTTATCAGTTCAAATATTTCATCAAACATGTCCAAATGTTTCTTTTCCCTAGTCATAGTTTTTGTTTAGCTCCAGGCCACTTTTGGTCAAGTAGGCCTATGATCAAAGTTATTCCAGTTATGACCATCCCATTTTTTAGAGCCATGTTGGATTATATTACCTAATAAGTTCTGTTCTCATTTATAATGATAGAATGTACTGTGAAGGAAATTTGACTGCTATTTTTGGCAGGACAAGTAACCATGCAGAAGTTTACTTTTTTTGCCTTAGCACAGTTTTCAATTTTATTACTTTCTTATAAACATTTTTTGTATTCTTTTTTTTAATTCTTGTTCTGAAAATGTTCCCATAAGTATTTTGCCACTGGATATCTTTGTTTTCCTCAACTATGAGATGTTAATCTTCACTACTTCAAGGCTTAGTAAAGTATAAGCTTTTTGTTTATTAGGCACTTATTTGTCAAACCCACTTTACTAGATGATTAATTCTGAATATTCACATAGGTGCATGCAATGTAACAGAGAAGATTTATGGGTTTGACTGCACCAAAGCCAAATAAGATCAACTAGGTTGAAATCATGATCTTTTGGTTATTAGATCTGTGCTCTAACTAGGAGCACATTATTTTAATGCAAGATAATTTATTTTTTTTATATCAAATTGATGTTTGGTTCTATTTCTTTGTTGGTTCATGTTAATACAACCCATTACTGGCCTATTACTTCTAGTGACTATTCTGTTATTTTTAACTTCAAATGTAATTATTATTTATGAATTCAACTTTTAATATTTGAAAGCATTCCAAAATTTCCCAATTTTATCAATTTTTTAAAAAATACATATAGGGAGTGTAAGATATTTTGTAATGGAATTTCACGAAACCATCGTCCCTTTTAAGATCCCAGTATGCAGATCTTTTATGTCATTTAATAATGTGGTTAAACTCTTTTGTTATGAATTACTAAGTTTTCTGGAAATGAAGAAATTATTAATGAATCCTTTCAGTGACATGTGAATGAATAAATGAAAAGGGAGTGACAAATATTATGTTCACTAGAGCAGGGACAGGTGCATTGTTGTTTGGAATGCTTTGAATTTGTTGGCACAATGAAACACTAATATGAAATGCAGTATTATTGAATGATTTCATATTTGTTATTCTATGAGATTATTTCTGTGTATGATGGTTGCATGGTGAGAAAAATAAATGTAAAACAAATGTCATTGCTTGGTGGTCTGGCCATGTTATAAGTGAAGACAAGTCTCAGAAAATTCCCAATTCTCTTCTTTACAACACTTTGTTATTTTCTTCTATACATGATAACTATTATTAATAATTTCATTAAATATTAATCATAGATTGAACAATGAGAGAAACTAGTAGAGCAGTTATTTTTTTCCATTTTCTTTTTTCTTTCCCTTTTATTTGTTTCGGTAAAGACATTTTTTTATTTAAATTATATTTCTTTAAATTATCATTTTGTTTTTATGATTATTTTGTATTTTCTCTTGTGTATCAAACTTCAAGCATAATCGAGGTTAGCTACTTTATAATTCAAGCCATTCTGGCAACATTGTCAACTCTTAGATTTATTTATGGAAACATATTCAACAGACTTGGATATTTTAGTGGTGATTCATCAACATTTTGATATATAATACATCAATCAGAAAAATGTTAAGCATTGATGGTATGTGATTCTCTTTATTAGAATAATTCCATTTTCAAACCACTAGACATACTGATATATTGTCATATATTAACTAATATTTGTTGACAATAGAAATTAAATTGCTTTGTTTATTTGTTGCCTTCTGTGATCTACAAGACATTCTTGAATATGCTTAAAATGTCTATTAAAAGCAAATGCTTGAAAACCAGAATTATATGTCTATAAATAAGAAAATTTCCATGTCACTTTTTTTTAATGTCTGGTTTTTCACATTTCTCGTATGAAGCAGGTTTTGTCATATTTATAAAGAAATCCAGTTCAGATGTTAGAGTATGAATTATTAAAGGTTTTATTTTATGGTTATATTTCTCATAAAAAGAATAAGCATCGAGGAAAAGACCTTTTACAGTGATTATTTCTGATATATATATTTTCAAGATACTTTGCCTTTCCCCTTTTTATGAACAAAAATGTAATATCGAAGAAATTTCGAATTTAATTTTGTCTATGAAAATAGGTTTAAAAAAATTAAATTATATGTTATATATATATATATTTGTAAAACTTTTCACACACCCTACCCCAACAAACCAAATTACATCTCTACATCTCTTCCTCACATTTCCTTCTTTATGCACTATGCTTAACTCTCACTCCCCAATCCCATCCTCGTGGCCCTGTTTCTCTGTATCAATCTTATCCAGTAGATCCCCCCCCATACTCTATATACTCAGGTTTTCACCACTCAATGCATTCCCATCCCTACTCTCTAATCACACTCCTTTAGCAATGTTTTGCCACTTATATTATGACCTTTGAACCTCAAGGATATGCCCTGGCACTTGCCACCATCTATATATCTTTCTTCCTTTACTCGACCGTCCCATGTGAGTATGCCTGGCACTTTACCACCATCTCACTCCTGTTCTCTCCCTCTCCTTCTCCTGCACTTCCCTCAGGTTGGGTAACCAGGTATCTCCTTTACAGCAGCACACCTGTTTCTGTCCTCATTCTTGATCTCTGTCTGTCTGTCTGTTTCTCTCTCTCTCTCTCTCTCTAGTCAGGTAACCTTGTACCACATGTACAACAAGACACCTGTTTCTTTCTCACTGTAACCTTTCATCATCTAATACAAGATCACCTCATCCAATGCCCCCTCCCCTCTCAAGAGATTTTTGTCTTGCAAATTACCTGGTGACGCTGTCAGTGCAGGTGCCACTTAAAAAGTATCCACTCCACGCTGTAAAGTGGTTGGCATTTGGAAAGGCATCAAGCTGTAAAAAAATTTGCCAAATCTGACCTTGCCTGTGCTTGTGCCACGTAAAAAGCACTCAGTCCACTCTGCTGGGTGGTTGGTGTTAGGAAGGGCATCCAGCTGTAAAAATCCTACCAAAACGGACACAGGAGTTTGGTGCAGACTTCTGCTTGGTTGGATCCTGTCAAATATTCTCCCCCAATCCAGCATGGAAGCTAGACATTAAACGATGATGAAGATGATGGTGATTCATTTTAGTACCCACTTTTCCATGCTTGCATGGATCAGATGGAATCTATTAAGGCAGATTTGCTATAGCCAAATGCTCTTTCCATCACCAATCCTCACCTATTTCCAAGCAAGGTAATATTTCCATGGCCAGACATATTTTTGCTGAATATTGGAAATGAATGATACTAATTGTATGACAGTGACACTTATTTACAACTATCACAAGATGTCAAGATAAGGTGACACAAACGCATGCGCGCGCACGCACACACACACACACACACACACACACACACACACACACACACACACACACACACAATGTGCTTCTTTCAGTTTCTGTATACCACATCCACTCACAAGGCTTTGTTTTGTTAGCCTAGGGCTTTAGTAGAAAATGTTTTACCCATGACTGTGTAGTTGGGAAGCAAACTTCTTAACCACATGGCTGTACCTAACCCCACAAATTCACATCCTAAATTAATCATGATAAAGCTTGTGCTCAGAACCGTCCAATTTCAGATTATCAGGCTTGCATTCAGTTTTGGACATGTGAATTCTGAATTTATAAATTGCTGTAGGTGTTTCTTGAACAAGGTCGTTATCTCTCAAATTGGCAAGCATTCAAACCCCACCTTATTGTTTGTAATTATTGTTCTTGTTTATGACATTCATATTGGCATGGGTCCTTTAGTTTGTTTTAGTCAACATGGGTAAGGCTTTGATGAAGTGTTACCTTCATCAAGATCATATACTTATATTTTGGTAACTCAATACTTGTAGGCATTTATTTGATCACTACTTTTTCTGCCACACCACTACCTTCTTTATGGCAAATAATGATTTCGTAAGAGATACAAGGTCATGTATTTTGGGGGCTGAATGTAAAGGGGTATTACTAAATATGGCAAGATATTTTTCCCAATATTTAACTAATTTCTGTCATCTACATCCCTTTCTATGATAAATAAGGAAGACTGTGTTTTTGTACTTTTAATGTTTAATTAAGCTCAATTAAGCCTTAGGCAAAATGACAACTTTTTAAATTCACTTTAGTATAATTACTTACAAAATATTTAATTTAGAAGTAGTGTTTGAATTGGCTGTGTAAAAGAAATCTGGATTTGTTTACAATTTAAGAATGAATATTTATTATTGGTGTATAGACATTGCTTGTAGTCCTTTAACATATACTTCTTGCTTTATAGTGTAATTGCACATTCAAAACAGTTTGTGATTGTTAGATAAAAGCCAGTCTTTATACAAATTAATGTAATATATGAAAATATTTTCATAACAAGTTTATGTTCAGTTATCTCTTGATTTTCTCTTGGTTGACATTAGGAGTCATTCCTATGCAATATCTTGTATCAGTTAAAAATTCAAATAGTGTTGTCAGTTTAGTGGATTTTTATTTTTACATAAGATTTCTCCCCATAGATTAATAGTTTCTGTAAAATTACTTTGTTGACAGTATTTTACATATATTTATTAATTTCAATTTACAGAGTCGCCATTAGTAACTTCATTAGGGAAGCATCACATTTAAGTAATAGTATAATACATTCTAATACTATATCTATTCATTCTTAATGTTCTGGGAGATTCCAATGTCGATATCTAATCACTGCTGTCTTTTTTTATCACCAGTAAACCACTCCTTCTTTTAGGCAATGTTTGTTCATAATACATATGATTCACTGGTTCACTGCTGTACAGGGACTTTGAGACACAGCAGTGTTTTGACCTTTTAGTGCATCTCTTTAGTTGCAGTAACTTCATGACCAGACAAATGAATTCCACAAGAGCATGAGCTCTTGTTTATAGGAATCAGCAGACAAAGTATTTGCTAATGTGTGTAAATGTCTGAACTATAACGTACCTATTCATTCTTAATACATTCTGGTAGATTTGAGCATGAATATCTTATCACTGTTGTTTTTCACCAGAGGAAAACATCTCCTCCCTTTAGGTGGTGTGTATTCACAACATATGATTCACCAGCATAAGGGGGGATACATTCCTGATGGCAAAAATGAAACCTATGGTTACTAGTTTCACCACATTAATCCCTCTCTCTCTCACTGCATTGAGTGCATCCCATCAGCATACAGGTCAACTATTTTTATTTTTACTTCAATTTTTTTTTTGCAATAATTTTCTTTTACACATATTCTTATTTCCTTTTGGCTAACAGTGTATATTCTCAAACTGTTTTGTTAATCCCCTTTCAAGGAAAGACTTTACTTTTCTCATTCATTCTACTTATCTTTTGGGTTACCTATAATCTTGCTTCTTTGAAACTGATCTGTTTTTTTTTTTTCTTGTTCTTATGAAAGACTGATTTCATCTTTCATTAACTCTAATTCTACCTTACATTTTCTCCCCTCCTATGTTCCAAAAATGTAGGTTGTACCTCTTAATCTGAGAACCACTACCTGGCTGCTTTTCATTGCCTTCAACTTATTTCATTTTGTCACTAAGTTTTATTTGGTTAACCTGAGAAAACTTACTATACTACGATTAAGGTTTTTAAATTTCTGATCAAGCATTTCAGCTCTTGCTACAAATATTGTGTAACCTTATTAATGAAATCAAGGTACCAATAGCATTTTTACATTAAAATGTGATTCCACATAGATAAGCAAAGGATGAATAAAATAATATTGATGATATGTAGTTGATTCTTTGATTAATACAGTAAACCTTTTGATTTAATTATGAAGTGAGTTTGAGCAAATGTAAACTATACTCTCAATTTTTTGTCTTCAATCTTTAGTTAGTTCAAAATTTTGGCTGTTTATGAAAATGCAAATCAGCCTAAGACCTTTATTAATTTTTAGATCTTTTTCACTTTAGTCATGTTGCTCAGTTTTCTTTTCAGCCATATTTTTCTCTCATCTTGATTCTATCTTGACAAACTCTTTCATCCTAGCTCTTGGTTCTACTATCTGCTATTCCTTTAGATCAGTCTTTGGCCCATGATCTTTATTTGAATCCAAATTACCTCTGTACTCCCTACACTTCACAGATGCTTTTAGTTATAACAAGCTACTTTACTATTTGCAATGTATATTAACCAAGGTTGAATCACAAAAACAGTCTTTCTATTAGCTTACAAAAATAACTGTTTCCTTGCAGATGAAATTGTATATTAGCAAAAAAAATTCTATAAATACATAAAGCTATAAAGACTTCCACGAATTAAATTTATTTTAAAAAGTCTTAAAAACAAAATAAATAGTAACAAAATAATATGAATCTTTATTCAGTATGAGCCGTGTGGTTGATCTAAACTTTGAAGTGTTTCAGTAGCTAGCTACAGTGTTAATGACAGTTGGAGATTATTTCTTATAATCTTAGCTTCTCATAGTAGGTAAGTCTACCTTCCTCAGTTTCAACAAGGTAAGAAGTGGTAAAAGCAATAACATACAACTTTTCTTTTAGAGAAGTGGTAACTTCCTATCAGTTTCCCTGCTTTTCTATTAATTATGTTTGCCAAGTTTGAATCTAACTCCGTAACTCAATGACGTTTCCCTGTAATGTTATGTCAACACAAGTTGCGTTTATCCAAATGGCTCCACTGTTCATCCAGGAATGTTCATCAACAAGTTGCTGAACAAAATTTCTATATCAATGTACAAATGCTTGAAATACCCAACATAGAGAAAAAGATTATTATCTGATAGTTAAGTGTGAATGGTATCTAGTGCTGGAAACTACATTCACTCATGGCATCCTGTATTATTAACTCTGAAAAGCTTGAGTTTTTCAATGAAAGCAGTAATAGCTTCTTTACAAGATATATAATTACAGTTTTCTCCTTGTAATTGTTTGTTCTGCAAATCAAGCTTTTGAAATATATGTGAGAGAAAATGTTTCACATCTAGTGGCAACCAACTGTTCATGAAGCTGCTTACTATTCAGAAGTGCTACTATACTGTTCTAAAGTGTTACTAAGTGGTGAAGTCAATTACAATGATCCTTGCTCAGAAGTCAACAGTGAATTTTTTTTTTTTTTTAGTATGCTACAAATTGGATTTGCATTTCGTGTTTTTGAGCAAATGGTCTCACATCTGAAAACGCTGCCGTACATGTGACACCTTGGTTTTGTAATATCATCTGGTCATGGAAAAAAAAAATTGCATAGGTCAGATATTCTGTGGAATATTGCTGACATTTTTTTTCTCCTTGTCTGTAAAAGCAAGGAAAATATGAAAATGAACAAACAAAACTCTAAGATTACTAATCCATTTAAATCATTAAGAATATAACAATGAAAGTATGTTAGTGGTTAACCCTTTACTATTTAAACTGACTATATCCAGCTCAAATATTCTAACAGTTTTATGTTCAAATGGACCAGACCCAGCCTCTCATATCTACCCTACAATGTCATCTTAAAAATAATCATATATCAAAATCTCAAATTTATGAGATATCATCATTGAATGTCTGTTGTCTATGCTGGCATGGGTTGGACAGTTTGACCAGAGCTGGCAAGCTGGGGAGCTGCACCAGACTCCGATCTGATTTGGCATGGTCTCTACAGCTGGATGCCCTTCTTAATGCCAACCACTTTACAGAGTGTGCTGGGTGCTTTTTTATGTGACACCACACTGGCACTTTTACATGACACTGCATGGGCATTTTTATGTGGCACCTCATGGGAGCATTTACATGGCACCACACGAGTGTTTTTACATGGCACTTCACAGACATTTTTGTGTGGTGTCACACGAGTGCGTTTGCATGGCACTGCACAGGCACTTTTATGTGACATCACCACAGGTGCTTTTCACCACCAGAGGGATTGGTCTTAACACTACTGTGGAGTATAGATCTTCTTGAATACAGCAAGGCATCTCAGTCCTTTGTCATCTTACCTGATAGGTTCAGCATCCTGAGGTCGTTTTTCAGTTTTTCATCCCATGTCTTCTTGGGTCTCTCATTTCTACATGTTCCATCGACCGTGAAAGATTGGCACTTCTTTATGGAGCTGTTGGCACCCATCCATATCACAGGACCAAACCAGTGCAGTCTTCTCTCCTGGCCACAGCAACTAATTTCTCTTATGCCTAATTTCTTTCTCAAAACACTAGCACTCTGTCGAACATGTACACTTATGTTACATATCCAGTGGAGTGTACTAGTCTCATTCTTTCCAGCCTTTGCATGTCCTCTGCATTCAGGGCCCACATCTCACTACCATGTAGAATTGCTGTCCATATACATGCTTCATACAACCCTCCTTTCACTCAGAGAGAGAAACCTTAGTGGCCAACAGAGGTAACAGCTATAAATTTCCTCCATCCTATTCTTATTCAAGCTACCACATTCTCTGTGCATCCTCCCCTGCTAATAACTTGGTCCCAGAGGTAGCAGAAATTATATAGAACCTCTAATGAGCCACCTGGGCATTTGAGAGAATCAATTTCCCAATCTCTAAAGTTTTTATGGATCCTGTGCATCTTCCACATAAAAACTATCTTCTCTGATAACCTTCCTATTAATCCACTGCATTTTTTGTGTGTCCATAGCTTATACTGGGTACACTGTATGGAGTTCCTGTCTACACCTTTCCTACAAATCAAACAGGGCCACCTACCTGAGTGGGGTAGGGTCTTGTCAGTTTTCTTGCTTACTAGAACCTTAATCTTTGCTACTTTAACTTTAAGACTTTTAGATTACAGGTTTTGCTTCCACACTTGGAATTTCTCTTCTAGCTCTGATATAGAATCTGTTACAAAGGCAAGATCATCAGCATATAGTAGTTCCCAGGGGCTGTTTGTCTTGAATTCCTCTGTTATGGCCTGGGAGGACAATGATGAAAAGAAGGGAACTGAGGACTGAGTATTGATGAACCCCTACCTGTACACCAAATATTTTGCTGTACTCATTAACTCTCACCTTACTGACGTCTTTATACCTGCCCTGTACAGCTTTCACCAGCCACTTGTCTATCCCTAGCTTCCTCAGAGCACTGCATCGAAGGCTTTTTCTAGATCAACAAATGCCAAGTATTATGGTTTATTCTTAGCTAAGTACTTCTCTTGCAGTTGCCTGACTATGAAAATAGTGACAGTAGTGCTTCTTCCCCAGACAAAGCTGGTCTGCATTTTTTCTAACCTTAGCATTGTAATTGATAGAATACTAAAGGGTTAAATTATTGACGACTAAGTAATTTAGAATTTTAAGTTCAGGATTTTATATACATATATATAAACATTTGTTGTAGGTTAAACATTGTCATATGTTTTCTTTCTCACACCCATAACACAATTATATCATTTTCATATTGTGAGTCTTATTTTTAAAAAAATGTTTTTGTCTTTTTCTGAAGAAAGTTTCTGTTGTGCCCTCAATGACTGATACTTGGATATAGCTTATAATCATTGAAAGTTATTGTTCTGGAATGTGTATTCTTTCTAACCAACAAACCATCCCATGAAATAACAAATGGAACCATGTTTATTTCATAGTTATATATACATTCTTCAAATACTTGTCTAGTTGTCTGTATTTCTGACTCATGTGGGTCTCAAGTTTTTCTATATCAAATTTTATTCATATCTATATCTTCATTTTGATACTAGGTCGTTCATTAAACATTAATTGCTTATTCACCTTATGAAAAGGTGAAATGAGGATAAAATATTAAAATCAAATCTTTAACAGGAAATAAATTGAAACTAAAAGCTTCTGAATGAAAAGAGGTTAGTGACTAACTGTATAGCAACCAGCGTTGCATTGATTTGCTCTTTGGGTGTTACCAAATATCTTCATATAATTGTTAAATGGGCTTAGTTTGTTGAAATAAACAAATGCAGTTGGCGTGAGGAGTGGGGGTTGGGGGTTCAACATTGTGGTCACAGGCTCTTCAGCTAAGTTTAATAAAGTAATGAATGGTAAGTGAAGTCAAGTGTGTGAAACAGTCTGTGGACTGGGTGACAAAAAATTTGTTTTGTCTCAAGGAGTGCCAAATATAATTATAAGATTGGGAGGGGAACAGTCATATCATGATAAATGTTGATCAAAAACATAATAATTCACTGGGGTAAGGCCATTAACTTGCAGAATTATTAGCAAGTCGGGCAAAATACTTACCGGTATTTCATCAGTCTTTACGTTCTGAGTTCAAATTCTGCTGAGTTTGACTTCGCCTTTCATCCTTTTGGAGTCTATAAAATAAGTACTGGGGTTGATGTAATCAACTTAAACACACCCCTGAAGTTGCTGGCTTTGTGCCAAACTTTGAAACCAATAATTCACTGCTGTAGGCCAGGAATAATTAGGATGTATGATAGTATATTTTGATAAGTAAATCATTGGATTTAGAGTGAACTTTAACTAACTTGGTTGAACAAGTTTTCATTGGAGTTGTAGTCTTCCAGACAAGTTAAAGGTCCACAGCATCCTCAGACATTGTGGTTTTCACATGGTTTGTATGTCTGAAATTCTTTCTTTACATTAACTACTTTACAGAGTATACTTGGTGCATTTATTTGCAGCACCATCACTAGAGAGTTTGTCATGTCCCCAATAATACTAAAGGAGTTCACTCAGCCCCACACTTAAGTGTACTATATGCACCAGTACTTGGGAGGATTGCCATGTCTTTAACAATATTAAAGGCTGCTGTCAACTGCCATGTCTCCATTTACTTATCATCACTTTTGTAAAGGATTCTGGTTGGAATTATAGTGACTGACACCAACAGAACTAGGTTGCTAAAGTAAGTTGATCCAAATAGGTGAGAACAGTAGTGATAAGATGGGCAAGAGAGAGGAGTAGGAGTGTGTTGGTAAGAACAATGTAATTGGGATAAGGATAGTAGAGGTGAGGCAGATGAATGGTAAGAAGTGGCTAAATGGGGGAGTAAATGATAGTTGATACCAAATGAAGTTGTGGTGGGGACAAGGGATAATGGTAGAATGTGTAGCTACATGCAGATATGATAATGCTTCTTTATGCATATGCCTTGATATAGGCGAGAGGATGAAACTGACTAGGATGGAAAAGGAAGAGATTGATCATTGGGGAGATGAGAGAATTGGGCAAGGTTTGGTGAAGGGAAGAGGAGATCTGTTGCTATCCTTAGTCACACTGACTGCACAGTAGTGTGTGAGTGCAAAGAAAAGCATGATTAAGTGAGAGATGAGCAATAGAGGTATGTGCAATAAAGCATGTCTGATAGAAGTATGGATGACAGTGGCATGAGTAATAAAAGGTATGTGGGATAGAGAGTGGGTTGTAGGTGTGATAGTGATGAGAAGCTATCAAATAGGCAGATGTAGACATGACAGTATTCATTTATTAATCTATGTCTCTTTATACATCTATTTATGCATGCATACATACATACATACATATGTACATATGCTCATTCACATATGCACACACACATGCATGTGTGTATGTTTATATATCATCACATCATTTTTCCATGCCTGCTTATTTTGAATGGAGTTTATTGAGGCAGATTTTCTATGGCCAGATTTCTTATCTGTTGCCAAACCTTATTTCCAAGCAAGGTAACACGTACACATGCACAAACACAATTTTAATTTCTATTTTACCATACCTGCATGGCTGGAAGAGTATTTTCTCACACTGTGTTGTCAGTCAGCAAGGATTTTGTCATCTCCTCTGTGAGATGCAACAACTTCAGATGTCTTCACCATTCTGTCTAAATTTTCCTCAATCTTTCTTTTCCACAAGTACCATTCACTTTCAGTGCACAGCACTTCCTTATTAGCTGTCTCCTTTCATACATATTACATGCCTGTATCAATTACAGTTTTCTTTTTGTGTCGGTATCAATGCCATTTTCTCTCATTTGATTCTTTCTATATTCAGTATTTTATCACCTTATTTGTACTCCACCATTCATGCACAGCAATATTACACATCCAGGAGACCATGCTCACTTCATTTCTTTCTAGTCTTCACAAATCTTCTGTGTTCAGTACCAACATCTCACAACCATGCAGTATCATGCTTCATAGACAGGTATCATACAATATGCCCTTCATTGTGAGGAGAAAGCTCTTTGTTTCCAGCAAACATAACTCCCTGAAGTTTTTCCAACCAGCTCTTACTCTGAATGTTTATGCTTTCAGGACATTCACTGTTACCATTGTTTTAACATGAACATGATTGGTGTTTCCATCATGATTCATTAGAGATATGGAGAGTTTCTTTTCACACACACATGCACACACACAAAGTGGTTGATGAGTAGAGATGTAAGAACATCAGATAAAATGTGTTAATGATATTTTTTACTGACTCTTGCATTATGGGTTCAAATTCTGAAGTCAATAAAGTACCAGCTAAGTGTTAGTGTAGCCCTCTCCCCCTTGTACATGTTACATCCTGGATCTTCTGTTGAGTCAAGAGCATGAGGACTGAAACAGTGTGTTTTCTCCTTTCATCAACACATTGGCACTTATTATGACACGTGTAACCAATTACAAGTGACTGCTGTGTGTGGGTGTGTGTGTGTGAGTGAAAGGATTGGCAAATCAAGTTGAGACAAAGCAGGGTTGAGAGCTCTATTTACTCTTCCTGGAAGTATGAAAGCCTCTCTGGTGTTGTTGCCATGAAAAATGCATTCAGTACACTCTGTAAAACGGCTGATGTCAGGTAGGATGTACAGTCATAAAAATTTTGCTAAAACTGCGATGACTGTGATGTGATCCTACCATCTGTCTAAGAGGGTTTTAACTACAATAAAACTAACTCGGATCCTGATGATGCATCCAACTCATGCCAGCATAAAAATAGATGTAAAATGATGATTGTGTGTGTGTGTGTAATTAGAGGTAGCACTGGATCTCATATACAACCCATGTCATCATCCTTACTACTGTCTTTCACACTAACCATGATTCTACTCTTTCCTTTTTCATTCTATTATCCCCCTTCGTCTAATGCTGTCTCTATTTTTATTTCTATTGCTATCTCCGCTACCACTTTCTCATCATAAATACATTCTGTTTATCATACTTTAACTTCTCTCAACAACTTGGCAAGTCATCACTCTTATTTTAATCTTGAGGGTTATAAAGGGTAACAAGGGAACCTCACTAATGCTGGTGCCACAGAAAAAAAAGTATCCAATGTACTCTGTAAAGTGGTTGGTAAATCAAGCAGGGACAATGCAGGATTGATAGGACTCTTTAGTTTTGCCAAGAGCAAGACAGCCTCTCTAATGTTTGTAATAAGAAAAAAATGTACCTACTGCAGTTTGTAAAGTGGTTGGTGTTAGGAAGGGCATTCAACCATAGTAACCATATCAAAACTAAGACATAAGGTCCAGATGTGGTTTTTCAACCTTTTGGGCCCTGTTGAACTTCCCAACCCATGCCAGCATGGAAAGTGAACATGAAACAATGATGGTGATATATGCACATTTATAAGCTAACCAAAGGTCAGCATGTATTGGAACAAGTTATTGAATGAAGGACACTCTCTCACACACACATTTCTATGTGATTGTCTCTTATTTTTAGTAGTTAAATAACTTATAGTATTAAACTGTTTTAATGTTTTACATTTATGATATTGAAATTTGCGCATGCATGCATACACACACGCAACTGGAAGAGGGATTATGATTTGGGTGACTGCACATCTGGTAGTTAAATTTATGTGTTGCCTTCTTCAGAATCTTCTGTGGATTCCCAAATCTAATTTTGTGGAAATGTTTTATGACTTCATGTGCGCCATATGGCTCTCACTTGAGAATCAGTACTTTAGACTGCTGTAAAAGGTATCAAATTATAAGAGCCTAAATCAATAAAGAAATTTAGATTCTAATTCTTTTAGGTCCAAGGAAGCTAATTCTAAACGGATGAATTTTTGTATTTGATCATATTACAGCAATGTAATACATATACTTCAGAAGAAAACGTGTTTTAAAGCAAATCATTACCTAGTTTAACCAGTTTCAGTGAATTCTCTATAATATCCTGGCTTACAATTTATGCTAATATTGAAGTAACATTTGAATAATAAGCTAAAGTAATAAATAAAGAAAAGAAAAAGAAACCCTTAAAAAACATGCTCATAAGGAAAGCTTCAGAAGAAAAGTGATCTGAGGCTATGAAAATACAGCAACTGAGTCCAAGGGAAATGTTACACCCCACTGGGAAATAAAAAAAAAGAATAAGGGAAAGCAACTTTAGGAAAACAAATGTTAATTATGATGACTTACTAATTTGGAGAATCATAAGATGTATGGCAACTTTTATTTATAAATTGTTATATGATCCATTTTCCTTTTAATATGATACAAAGGAAAGCTTATTAGTTTGTTTTCTCCTAATATTTTTTTTCATTTTCGACTTCACTTAGCTACCACTAGTCTCACTACATTTTTTCCCCCTTCTCTCCATCTTTGACCTATATTATATGACCACTGTGAACTACATTTAATGACTTATACAGTTCATGTTAATAAGGGGACCAACACACAATTACTCAACCAGCTTGAAGTAACAACCAAATCTTCTAAAAATCTTATCTTGCTATTTTAAAAGGATTGACATACTATAATTTTGTTTGATAAAAAAAAAAGATAGAAAGAAATGGTATAATCGTGCCAATGTATTTTAACCATTATCTTTTACTTTGAAAATCTTCTCCAAACTAGTTTGGATTTGATGGACCTGAAAATGAGTAGACATATAAGGGTGTTGAAAGTTAGGAAAGGTATATAATATCTGCTCTTTAAAACCTGTGATGATAAATCAGGAACATTTTAATAAGAATAAGTGACAAGTGAGTAACTCAACAGCTCTCATTTTTTGCTGACAGAAGCAAGAAATGTATATAGGACAAGAAACTCACTGATATCAGCAGCAATATTTTGGCAATAGTTTTTGTTTCTTCACAGCAATAATATTTATTTCAATAACAACCACATTTCCTTTCTAATTTATCTGACATATGTACTTATTGTTGCAACATTACCAAACTCTTAAACCCTTCTTTGATTGTTTCGTACCAAAACCTCTCCCTTAGAAAAAATAGAGTAAATTAAATATAAATTAGTTGCCCTAATTTTTTAAGTAACTCATTCTAAAAGGGCCCAAAGGAATATTTCTTAGTTCTCGTCATTAATATTCATAAACATTTGCATGTGGAAAAACGCGCACGCACGCATGCACTGTTTTCTCT
>NC_142929.1:124492715-124537715 GCF_046866305.1 Octopus bimaculoides | reverse complement strand
TGTCCCATACTTGTCTCTCATTCTGTGTTTATGTATTTCTCACTTGCTGGTGATATCCTGTACTTAATGCGTATCTTTCATTCATAATGTATATAAATATATATAAAGTTACTTGGTGACCTCGCTAGTGCTGGTTGCATGAAAAAAAAGTGCATTCGGTTCACACTGTAAAGCAATTGGTGTTAGGGAAGGCATCCAGCCATAGAAACCATGTCAAACCTGACATTGAGGATTGCTGGATCCTGTCAGTGTCCAACTCATGCCAGCCTGGAATACAGACATTAAATGATGATGATTTAAACCTGTTACCATGATGCATATACATGTATTACAAGCCTATGAAAGAACTTCTGACACTAAAAATAGCAATTAAATCCTATTCTATCATTACATAATGTGGTCATAGATACACTATCTTAATAAATGAGATGGTCACAGCTGAACACTTTCGATCATAGGTCTGTCTGGTCAGGGCTGACATCAGACTAAACATATTTAGCTATCTGTGATTACACATTGAAGAAGAAAACAGATGAATCTTTTCATCTTATTTTGTAGATGTTAGTAAAGATTAAAATATGTATTTAGACTTCCTTTGATTTTGATGGATACTTCTTTTTGAAATATGTAGTTATATAAATGCAAAAATCAGTATTGATTTTTTTTACATGAAAATAATAGAAAGGACAGAAGAATTCATAGGAAAAGCTGATTATCTCTAAAGAAAGAACTACTACTTTATTTCCCTCAGTTATGGAATATTTTCTTACAATAAAAATTTAGAAATTAAAAAGGTAAAAGAAAACAAAATCTATCTTTCTGTTGATTTTTGAGAATTGTTAATAATTGCAGCAGAATAGACTAATATTAGTATTTCATAATTTGCCAAAATATATTGACTAATGCTGGCAGATCTTCCATCTGGGTTTCAAATGAACTTAATTAAAGGGATCAATACTCATAAATAGAATAGGCATTAAAATGTTTTATTCTTTATTTTTAACATTATGAAATATTTCATGCTATTTATGCTTTATTATAAGACATTATGGTCAAGTGGATAATGTTACTGGCTCATAGCTCATGAAATCCTAATTCCATATCTTTTTGAAGCATTTCTAGAAAATATACTTTTGTAGTTTAGGAGGAACTATTTAAGTAAACTTAAGTAAATTGTTGGTCATATTTTGTGTGTGTGTGTGTGTGTGTGTGTGTGTCTTCCTAATGCATATGATATTATTGTGTATATGTAAGACAGAGTAGAAATTAAGCTGTTTGAACTGGCCAAAGTAGAATACCTAATCTAAAAGCAATTTCAAGCAACCACTGTCTTCAAGCCAGTAGTTTAGGCCAGGTACTAGTTCTTGGAGTGAAGTGCACTTCTGCTATATTTCTAATATTAAAGAATGAATCAGAATGATGTACAATCTTGTATAGGTACTGGCATGTCTGTGTAGTTAAGAAGCTCACTTTGCAACCATGTAGTTTCAGGTTCAGTCCAACTGCATGTTACACCGGGCAAGTGACTTCTACTATAGTCCTACACTGACCAATTCCTTATGAGTGGATTTGTGTGTGTGTGTGTGTGTGTTGTGTTCTCCCCATTGCCTGACAAGTAGTGTTGATTGGTTTAAATCCTTGTAACTTAGTGGTTTCAACAAAAGAGACCAATGAAATAAGTACTAGATTTGAAGAAAAATAAGTACTGGGAGTGATTTGTCCAACTAAAGCAGCCCCAGCATGGCTGCAATCCAATGACTGGAACAAAAAAGATAGTGAGAAAACTAATATTGCTTGCAACTGACAATGTGATACTGACTTGAAAAATATTAAAAATATTTTTGTCTCTTCTAGAATGTAGGTTTTAACTTGTGTTTGCATTTACTGCCATTGTTTTGATCATTAATGTTGGTGGTATATCTCTTGCAATCTTTTCATTACCAGCAGTTATTACCACTGACTCTAACAGTTCTACAGTCAGAAATCTGTAACTTATTATAAATCTCAGTGATATTATTTTCCTTTGCATGATTTGGAAGCAGAAGAATTGTTTTGCATCAGTTCTAACATACATTATGTTGTAAATATCAAGAAATCTAATTAAGAATACTTCTGTAGTGAATAAAAATAAAACAAAAACAGCATTAGCTCAATGAATAATAATATTTGACTCATCACGACAAATATGGTAGACAACTCTTGAAATGTTTTGTTCATATTAGACTTTCTCAGTGGAACATAGACCTCATCCATTGAAAAAATTTGATAAAACTGAAACATGTCTAAAGTTGTTTTCATGCTGATCAAAATATCACTCATTAGGCTAATGTTGTCTTTTCCTTCTTACATAAGTATTTCTTTTCACTCTTACTGCATTATGTTTGTACTGACTTTACAATTTTTTATTTATTTCTTTATCCTGATGATGTCTCCGAGGAATTACCCTCAGTGATTTATGTTTTTAAAATATCTTTTGATTGAAATTCACATCTACATCTTAATATAACTGTAGATTGTTTGGCAGAACCTACCTCTTCTTTTAAATGATTGACCATTTTATTTATAACTTGCCAAGTCTTTTATTAAAGAATATATTTGTTCTCTTGGCCGAAGGTGAAATTGATGAAAGTCATATGTATTTACTTTGCAATTTAGCTTGATTTTCATTCACCCAACCATCAAATCTTTTTATAATGACACTATCTTTAGTAATTGTGAGCTTTCTTTATATTAAACATTAGCTGTGTAATATTATGGCTGACATTCTTGTTTCTAGAATGTAATTTACATTATTCCTTTTGTATTTGATATAATCTTTTACGTAGTAGCCCCTTCTTCAATTCCTTCAGCTGTGTTTCAGCATTTTATTCAGAAGTTTAATGAATGTACTACATGATGTTATTTTGAACCATTTCTAAAGAAAGAAATTAGCTATTTATATAGCTGTTATGTGTATGCAACATTTTCTTCACATAAAGGAATATCTTGGGTGAGATAGTGTATATTTGAAAGTGAGGAGGAAGCGTGACAAAAATTGACACCACTAGTAGCACTTTTGTGCTTCATATTCAGAAGAGCAGATTATTTCTGATCTAAATGTTAAACAAAACAACAAAATATGGCAAATATGAATTATATATAGAAATCAGTGAATGGCAATAGTTTGAATGTTATGTCTTCATTACATCTCCACATAGTTATGCGGCAGACATATATTTGTTTTGAGTGATATATTTAGGCTTGTAAGTAAATAAATTCATTTTTAGAGTTGTACTCCAAATAAGAAAATGTATGAAATTCATAAATAATAAAATTTTTCTTTTTGTCCTTGTTCTTCTTAATGTCATATGTACAAGTGATCTGAATAAATATTAGATGGGAACATGAGATATCGTTTTGTTCTTAATGTGACCTGAATGAACATCACAAGAGGATATACGGTATCGTCTGTCCTTGCTGTTCTTAATGACATATATACCAATAATCTGAACAAATATCCCATGGGAACACAAGATATTGTCTGCATTTTTAAAAATTGAATTCTGATCTTACTTCCATTTCCTTATATATCAGACCAAATATGATAGATTACTGTTAAATCATCATCACGAGATGTAGCTGTGTGGTAAGAAGCTTGCTTTGCAACTACATGGTTCTGGGTTGAGTCCTAATGTATGGCAACTTGGGCTATAGTCAATCTTCTACTATAGCCTCAGTTGATCAAAGATTTGTGAGTGGATTTGATAGAAGGAAACTGAAAGAAGTCTGTTGTGTGTGTGTGTCTTTGTGCCCCCCACCACCACTTGACAATTAGTGTTGGTGTGTTTACATCCCTGTAACTTTGCAGTTTGGCAACAAATACTGACAGAATAAGTACCAAGTTTAAAAAAAAGAAAGAAGTATTGTGGTAGATTCATTCAGGCAGTGCCCCAGCATGGCTGTAGTCTAATGACTCTGAAACGTGTAAAAAATCATGTTGTGTCAATTTTCTATGCTGGTTTCAGTTAGACAAGTAGTCAAGAACTGAATCCATTCTTATTTAGAGTTATGGTTTTCCTAGATGGCTTGGAGGACTACATTTTGCTTGTAGATTTTATTTTTAGTTTGGTTCTTTATGACTGGATGTCTTTCCTATCACCAACCACTTTAAAAACTCTACAAACTCTATCATGTATACAATGAAGAAATTTCTTTTTTAAGATAATTGGTATCCACAATATTATGTTTTGTTTTTTTTCAAAATGAATGTAAAATATTTTTTGTGAGTTTGAGTTCACTAAATTTATTAAAGAATAGAAATTATTATTTGATGCATAAGTGCAGATGTGGTTGTAGGTGCTAGGATGGCTATGTGGCTAAGAAGTTTGCTTCTCAACTTCTGGTCTCTGGTTCAGTCACGCCACACCACACAGTATCTTGAATGTCTTCTACTCCATGTACATTAAATCCTTATAAGTAGACTTGGTTGATGGAAACTGAAAGAAGCCCATGTGTGTCCTTATATTGACATCGTGTGGTGGTTATAAATAGGCATCACCATCATACAAGCATTGTTGTTCATTTCCAGTCTTCCATGAAAAACTTGTCTGGCCATGGGGAAATATTACCTTGCTTGGAAACGGATAAGGGTTGGATACAGGGAGGGCATCTGATTATAGAAAACCTGCTTCAACAAATTCCATCTAGTACTTGGAAGCATGGGAAAGTGGATGTTAACTGATGAATTTTTTTTCAACTGATCATTATGGTAGTTAGAAATTATTTACACATCTATTTTTGATGATGATGATGAGTTTGTTCTACATGACATGAATTAGCCAAATCCAATGCTTGTCGGGTTTGTGGTAGCAAATAACTTTGATGCTGAAGTTGTTGGAAGATATTTATTTAGGTAGACTAATGAAAAAGAAAAGCACAGTGCAATACTATTACTACTACTATTATGTAATGTTTTTTTAATAGTCATATGTGAAAAATATGACATACACAACATCTGTAAAAATCTGGCAGTTTTCTCTGCTGTTCTGTGTATTAGATGATGGAGGACTGTGGCAAATGGTGGTCCAAAACTGTAACAGACCTATTCAATGTCTGCCAGTGTGGGAAGATGGATGTAGAATAATGACAATGATAATCTATTTATATTCGTATGTTCTATAACCACTTTGTCATCAAATTCTCCTCTAGGGTTAATACAGTCTGACCCTGTTTTCTTTACTTATTCATATGACATGCAAGAACGGATTGATGCATGTGCCATAATCTGGGTCATCTAGCCAAACACTGCATCATAGATAAGAACAACAAGATAAAGCATGCACCATTGCATAAGCATAATACTATAAGTTAATGTTATTTTAGCAATGAGCTTCAGATAACGATTAGCTTTATTTGATTATAGTTTGTACTTAGTGAAATCTGTTAATTTCATGTCAGTGCTTATGTAGTTAAGATTATTATTCAGTCATGTTCCATGTCATTTTATATATTATTTGCTAGCATGAAGTGGAAGGGCAAGGTCTACTGTTTTTCCTAAAGTCCTCTTGAAGTGGCAGGTAGAAAAACATTGCTAATGTTTACTCTATACACATTACCAATGTTTTCCTATCCACTTGGGTATTGGTGTGTTTTCCTTCCCACTTAGAATTGCTTTGGGAAATGGGTTGAATCAATTTTGGGGAAATGTAAAGGATTGGGAAAGTGTTTATTAGATCTAACAGGTGTGGCAATTGAGAGATGATAGAAGAGACAAGAGTAGGTATTGATAAACATAGAAGATTCACTAATGACAATGTTTATTACCTGTGAGAGCGAAGCTGTAAAATGTACAAAGTTAATTTGTTGTGGGTTAGATTTCAGTAAACTAAAAGCTGAAATAATATTTCCAAAATTGACCTACTTGGTGTAGATCATCATCATCATCAACACCACTACTATCATCAAGGTATGGTTTAGATGATTCAACAGGCATGACTTGGATGATTCAACAGGTCTGACGAGTTGGAGGACTGCTCCAGTGTTTGTTTTAGCAATGTTTTCTGACTGATATCCTTCCAAACACCAATCACTTTACATAGAGTAGTGGGTGGTCTTTCTCACGACACCAGCACTTGTGAGGTCATCATGTAACCCACAAGACTAAAGATCTCCCTTCGGTGAGAATATAGAAATAGGAAGTCACCAACTACACAAGTTTCTGATCAATTTACTGTCTCTCAAAAAATGCAGTCTCTCTCTTTTAACACCAAATGTAGCCTATTTTATAGTACAAAAAAATAAAATGACAAATAGTAGAAAATAAGATAAGTTTATCATAACATTGATGAGATAATACATGTTCATGTATTTTAGAGTGACTATTATGAAATACTGGGTGCACAATTGCTGACAATGATTCCAATTAGAATTGAAACCTGTACATTCCCTCTTTTTCTGCTCTTAAACATATTGTATAAATGTATTGTTTATATTTGTTGTAACACATAGGAATGGGTTGTTTCATTAGAGGAAAGTTTTTAAAGCTTTTGTCATTCTGTTAACATGTGAGAATTTGGTATTATTCTTATACATCTGTACAGGTTTTTCCATATACAACTTTCATGTCCAGAAAGGTGTTAATTAGTTCTTTTTGACACTATATGTTTGGTACTAAAGAGTGATTTTTATGGCGGGAAAAAAAAGTAACCAGTCCTCCAACATTTCCAACCCAATGCAAGACTATATTTTCTGCTTTTTAATCTTGTCTGGTTGTTCTGGATCTTCTGCTTAAGGAAGCCATTGATGCATATATGATCCAATATTTCAAATTATTCCTAGTCTGCCTCGGTTTGAATGAATTGGGATCTTTATCAACTCATAGAAGAATACTACTACTTATGAAAACTCATGCTGTTCTTGGTTTAACATAGAGCACAGTTTTGTAGTGAAACATATGTTGACAGATCCCCAACATGCATTGGAGAAATACAATCTTCATGATGGTTTTGCAAACTTCAAAGCCAACTCTATTTTCATCTTATACTGACAAAATGGATTACTTTAAAATATGGATGTGGCTTTCTCTGTGCAACCATTGCCAATAGTTTTACTATTGATCTCTATTGATTTGTGATTTGTGAAGCAACTTGTTGCTGTTATCTATAGACACCAGATGTTCCAATTGGCAAAAAAAGTTTTAAAAATAAATAAATAAATAAAATAAAAAATAATGATAACAAAGACTTCCATGTTGGCTTGAAGTCAAGCAGTAAATTCCTTAGACTAGTGATACAACAACCAAATCATTCTTCAAAGAAATTCCAAGGGCTGTGTAGTGCACTTTATGAATTGTCAGGGCTTCAAAATTAAATTGGACAATGAATCAGTACCAAAAAAGAAAAAAAAATCATCTGACAGCTCTGTAGTAAAGTACTTTTTCAGACTGTATAAACTTATAATTCTGTCTGTGTAGTCTAATTATTTTAAATCAAAAAAGTAATTTGCTAACATATTGGAGCAGATGGTAAGCATCTAATTTATGTTTACAATGTTAAGTTTGTGAGTCACCATATAAACTCTCAATTCTAAAGATATTTATACATAACACTGTCTTAATAATAGAACACAGAACAAATGATGAGCTTTTAGATTCAAGCATTGTTTTACTTCACCCATTTGTGTATCTAAGTATATCTCTCTGTCTCACTCTCTCTCACACATGTACATGTGGTGGTATGATAAAATCCATCCTGTCCATTCTGTAAAATGATTTGTTCTCATCCAACTGTATATGCCATAGTAAAAACAAAGGAGTAACTAGAAAGAATCAAACTGTGCCAAATTAACGACATGCACAGTAACTGAGATTGTTGGTTTTTCTTTGATGTTGGATGCCAGTTTCCAAAGAACTACTGTCAGTGGAGAGACATTATGGGACCCATCCAACTCATACCAACATGAAAAGAGACAAACTTAAACTTAAAATGGTTGATGGTGATGATGGCTATAGGTAAATAATAGTTGAATCAGATTGCAGGTTGTAATAGCTAATAACCAACACATAACATTTGAATACCTTGTAACATATTGGCAGAATTATGAACCTACTTTAGCTAACCAGCTGATAATCACCAACTAAGCCGATCAGTATGGAGGGAAATGCAGTAATTCTTCCTCTGTCCTGACCAATGAGCAAGATACCAATATGAGAAAACAAATCGGAGAGGAATGTTTGTCTGGGGAATACATTAGCTCACTTTCTTTTCCTCAGAAATTGGTATTATGAGTCAATGGATTCAAACAACAATTTATTTTAGAGATTTGCTGATCAGAAATTCCTACCAAGTGTTCTTGTTCCAGGGAGAGTATGATTAGGTTATTATCCTGCTAAAAATAGCAGCTAAATTTCTTCAAATCTTTTTCATCCTCACTAATTAACATCCACTATTCATGTTTGTATGGGTCACATGGATTTCATATGGCCAGATGCTTTTCCTGACACCAACCCTAATTTGTTCTAAGCAAGCTAACATTTTAGCATAGCTAGATATGTTTCTCACAGAAAACTGGAAATGAACAACCTTGCTCATATGACCAGGATGCTCATATACAACCATTACATGTTTAGACAAGGGTATATACACACATGTATACATACACAATGGGCTTCTTTCAGTTTCCATTTACCAAAATCCACTCACAAGGCTTTGGCAAGATACTGCACAGTGGGACTGAACCAAAGACCACATGCTTAATGTTTACTAGATTTACATAAACACTGCATGTTTATGGCTAAAATACTTTTGACTATAGCTCTGCTTAATTAGGACTAAAATGAGACTAAACAGTAACTATTTGATATAGGAAGGTCTTTCCTCTTCAGTAAAAAAGACTTTATTTTCCTGCCACCTGTCGCATTTATGTTTGTTACATTTGAAAAGAATGTAGGTAGGGTTAAGCTTATGTTGTAATCTCCATTCCTTCAACGAAATTCAAACTAGTAATAAAAGCTAAGAAATTGCTATGAAATGGAACACCCAAGTAAAGATAAATGAAATAAGGAATACAGAGAGAAAAGAAAGAAGCTATGAAAACAGTGGTCTATTGTTCATGTTCAGGTTATTTTGTAGTTGTATGAGGGTTTTATCTTTGTAGCATTGGTCGTCCCCCATTTTGCATTTACTAAAGTCTGTTGCAGGCTGTCTAGTATTGTTTGGGACAATGTAGTCACTATCATAGTGAGTGGTGGGATCCACCTCTAATAATACTGTTTATTGTCACCATTTATCTTTTTTTTTGTTTCTTATTCTTTTTCTCTCACTTCCTATTTGTTCTCTACTTTCATTTGTTTATCCCCCACATATTAAGGCTAAACTAGATGAACATCTTTTTTTTTTTTTGTTAGTTTCCCTCCTATTCTTTGTAATATTTAAATTTGAGAAAGATAATTGTACTTTTCTTTGTGGAGTCATTTTCTTTTTATGGAAATAATTATTAGTACTATTTGAGGCTTGTTAATATTATTTCTTATAAAAGAAACATGAACACTCATTTCTCTGTGTACATGCCTGCAAATATACTCACATATGTACACAACTACCCAGTTGATGAAAGAGCCTTGTTTCTGGGATAGAAATTGTTTCTGCATTGGTGAGAAATTTGTTAAATAAAACCAGAATGTAATCACGCACACATTGTTAGATACATACATGCACACATACATAGATATCTACATATACATTTGTATATATTTGTGCATACAGCTATTGATTTCTGTGGAAAGTTCATAAGACATGACAATCATCATGTTTACATAGCAAAAGAAGTGAAGTTATTTTGGTTATTTTTGATATGAACTTATGTCTGGACACAAATTAAACAAATACTTAACATAGTACAGAGGATGTTTTGTTACTTGTAGCCAAATTCTGACATCAAATGATGCAATTTTTAACTAGGCATTGTGTTTCTTTATTATTTGTTGATTAAGAAGACATACTATTGATAACTTCTGTCATTTAATATCATCACAACACAAGAAGCATTGTATATTGATGCTAAGTAATAGATCTTGCATCAGTTTAGGCATTGGAATTTATTACGAGCAGCGCAATGTTTTCATGTGAAGCATTCAATTTGTATTAAGAGACAATAACTTAACACAGTGCCTTACTACTTATTCCCTTGCAAGTTCTTGACACTATCTTTCTTTCTGAGAGTCATTGGATGATTTTTATTTCTTTTCATTTATTGAAACATTGTTATTGTACAACTAAAGTAATCCTATTGCATCCTGACTGAATGGTTAAGAAGTTTGCTTTACAGCTATGAGGTCCCAGGCTTGAACCCATCGCATTGGATCTTGGACAAATGTAATTTTCTGTAGCCTAAGGCTAGGCTGACTCATACTCTGTGAATGAAAATGGTTTACTGGAAACTGTTTAGCAATCCATTAGTTGGTTTGTACCTGTAAGTCAAAGGGTTACACAGTGTCAGGTTGTCTGAGAATTACATTAAGCATAAACATGCTTGGAATACTCAGCAACTTACATGCATATATATATATATATATAGACTCTTTGTATTTTTAGTCTAAGTTACATATTGCCAATTGAATAAATAATTTGTGTGAACTACATGAAACTGTTAGGGTTCTAGAAGTTTGTAATAAAATATACACACTCTACTTTGTGTAGAATATTCCTTCCATATGTAAACACAAATATTCACCACTACACACACACACACACATTTACAATATCTCTTATTATAGTTAGCAATTTGCTGTTTGTGCATGATCTTTTTTAAAAAACAAAGTGGTTAAATCACACTGCATTGCCAGACCTCTCCCCAACTGCCCATTTTACCAATCACTTCTCTCTTTAAGCAAACCATGCCCCTTCTCATACCAACAACCTCTCTCTTTTGGTCCTTTTCCACACCTTACACCTCACTCCCTACAAGTCAAATAATGTTGGGAGAGTGAGAGGGAATGTGTGTGTGTGTGTGTGAAAAAGAAGTTGATTGATGGAAACAAAAGAAGAGTGAAAGACAGAGGAGAGAAAATAACATAGATTAAATGTTTTAGCTAAAGAGAGAGCATAAGGGAGTGAAATAATGAAATAAAAAGTTTGTTGTTTGTACATTATAAATGTGCATGTGTGCACAAATACATATGTTAGTACTTTATACAGTATTTGTCTTCACACCAATGCAGATAAATAGTTGAATGCTTTTACTTTATGACAATTAGAGTGCCTATTAATGAGAGGTCAGCCTTGTTGATTTCTAAGCAAAAAACAGCCAATTATATTGACCCCCAAACTTGACTGGTACTTATTTGATCAACACCCCACTAATCCAGAAGAAAGAAAAGCAATGTTGAATTTGGCAGGACTTGAATTCTAAGGGCCATAGCAACTAATCTACCACCATTGTGTACTTTTGTACCAAATACATATCATGCCACACACACACACACACACACACACACACACACACACACACACACACACACACACACACACACACACACACACCACACACACACCACACACACACCACACACACACCACACACACACACCACACACACACACACACACTCTGAAAATTGGTCATATCAATCTTGAAGTACTGACATGGATCATGGATATACTACCTTTAATTCTTTGATATAATTGGAAAAATATGTATAGACCAATGCTTCGTTCTTTAGACAAATGTTTTCTGTGACCTTGGGTCACTTAATGCCCTGTGAGTAGAATGGATTTGGTAGATGGAAATGAAAAGAAGCCTGTTATGTGTACATTTTTGTGTTACTAACTTGTTGCTTTGACATTTTGTGATATTTGTAAACACATCACTGTCATTGCAAGTGGTGTCCTTCATTTCCAACCTTCCATGAAAACATGTCAGGTTATGGGGAAATATCACCTTATTTGGAAACAGGTGCAGGTCGGTGTCTACGAGGGTATTCAATCATAGAAAATCTACCTCAAATTCCATGTGACCTATATGGGCATAGAAAAATGGACATTCAAACAATGATGATGATACACAGGGGTTGGACAAAATAATGGAAACACCTTTAAATTTCAAACAAATTTATTTTAATATTGGGTAGGACCACCTTTGGCAGTAATTACAACTTTAATTCTACAAGGTATGGACTCGTACTCCTCGAAACAAAGGAATTTTTGTCTGTTCTTCAGCTAAAACAATCTCCAGTTCTTGTAGTGATGATGGAGGATATCGACTCCTTACTTGTTTTCTTAAAATGCACCATAAATGTTCAATGATATTGAGATCTGGGGACTGTGGTCACCAGATAAGATGTTCAACTTCACTAGAATGTGCCATTCAGTAACAACTTTAGCTGTGTGAAGTGGTGCATTATCATCCTGAAAGATTGGGGTTCCCTCTGGAAACAGTTCTGCAACCATAGGATGAATTTGATCAGATAAAATGCTTAAATAGTTTTGACTATTAATTCTGCTATGAAGGGAAACCGTTGAGCTAACGGATTTCCAAGATATAGCCCCCCCCCCCGGATCATCATAGATCCACCTCCATGTTTAACAGTTGGAAGAAGACAGTCTGGGTCAAATTCTTCTTTTGGCTGTCTCCACATGTATACTCGGCTGGTGGTCAGAAATAAGGTAAAGGATGACTCGTCCAAGAAAATAACATTCTCCCACTGCTCTAGGGACCAGCCCTCCCGTGAACTCTGGTTTTGTGCAGCTCCCAGCAAACAGCTTTTGTGGAAACTGGGTTCTTGAGGTGATTATTAAGCTCTGCAATAATTTTGGAAGCTGTACTTTTGTGATCCTTTCTAACAATTCGCGTAAGAGTCCAACGGTCCCTATCTGAAGTTTCGGTTTTCTTCTGGAGTTTTGTTTCAACGAGGAGGATTTTCTCTCATTCTCAAAGGCTGTCATTGCTTCTTGATACACCAAACATTTCAGCTATTTTCATTGTTCTCGTGCCTGCCATATGCACACCAACAATTTGGCCTCTTTGAAAGACAGATAGATCTGTCATTTTAATGAATTTTAATTGCCGTTTTCTGATGATATCTAAAAAGAAACAGCAATTTTAGCAAAACATATTAAGCAATACTAATAATAAATAAAAAAACATAAAAATAAACAAGCTTTTGATGGTTTGATAGATATTTCAAAATTATGATGCTATGATGCTAGGTGTTTCCCATTATTTTGTCCAACCTCTGTATATATTTCGCTTGGGCATTGCAAGACTAATAACACACACACACACACACACACACACACACACACACACACACACACACACACACACACGCACACGTGTATTTTTATTTTGCAACTTCAAAAGATTAATGTTTCAGTATTTCTTAAATAACCCGTATTATTTTGTTGTTTGTCAGAAGAATTTAAATAATTTTACATAATCATGTATATATTGATACACAATACAACTAAGTATTCAATAATATGAATAAATTCACAGATAAAAGGGCAGATATTTAGAGCAAATTGTAATTCACAAACGGTTGCATATCATCATCATTGTATGTTACTATGTGTCTCTATTTACCTAATGTAAGAATTGTTGTTGGCATCCTTTTGTCTCGGCAGATAATGGAGTTGCACATAAACTAATCCAGTCTGGTTTTTACATTTCATGTCCTCCCCAGTTTTGCATAGGCCTGGGCTAGATGTAAGAAAATCCTGGGTAGCCCAATCGTCAGGATTCTTCTCTCGACCTTGCTTACATAGTCCAAAGGAGTACAGAGCATTATGTTTGGCACCAGCTTGGTTGCAAGAGCTACCGGAAGAGTGTTGAGTTGAACACTAAACCGCCTATGTGGCTCCACTCTGGACTTCTTTGAAGGTTGTCTCCTTTCCGTAACCCTGGATAGGGGCCCATGCCAAGCACTGTCAGCTGGAGCCAGCTGAGCCTGGGACTCGTGTCAGGCAGGGTCGTCACTCTCTTAAGTAGTGAAGAAAATTGCTACCCAGTACCTCATGTAAGAATTGCACTATATATAATATGTTGAAATATTTATTGAACATTGGGCCTCACAGAGGCAATGACAGGAAACCAAGACCTTTGGAGATGTGTTGTGATAGAGAAGACCCGGCAACTAAAGTGAGATCGCAGCTATGGCCGATACAAGTGTTGCATGTCCGGCCCATTTAAAAGTACCCTTGATGCGTCGGGCAGTATGATATGCTTAGGAAGACCTGTTGAGTCAACCAAAATCATAGCTGAGCGGGTGACACGTAAAAGCACCCACTACACTCTCTGAGTGGTTGGCGTTAGGAAGGGCATCCAGCTGTAGAAACTCTGCCAAATCAGACTGGAGCCTGGTGTTGCCATCCGGTTTCACTAGTCCTCAGTCAAATCGTCCAACCCATGCTAGCATGGAAAGCGGACGTTAAACGATGATGATGATGATGATGATGATGCCAGTGCCCCCTGACTGTCCCCCATTCCAGTGGCACGTAAAATGCATCATCCAAATGTGATCGATGCCAGTGCCCTCTGACTGGCTCCTGTGCTGGTGTCATGTAAAAAGCACCATCTGAATGTGGTTAATGTCAGGTCCGCTTGACTGGCTCCTGTGCTGGTGGCTTGTAAAAAGTATCCACTACACTCTCAGAGTGGTTGGCATTAGGAAAGGCATCCAGCTGTAGGAACATTGCCAGATTAGATTGGAGCCTGGTGCAACCGCTGGCTTTCCAGACCTCAGTCAAACCATTCAACCCATGCCAGCATGGAAAACAGATGTTAAACGATGATGATGATGATGATTGTGATGAATATATAATGTACAAGCATTATCTGATAAAGAACTAAATACCTGTGTTGAGTGGAAAGATATGCTTAGTATATCAAAGAATGACAGGCTGTTGTAGTTTCTTTGGGCAGCTATTAGCAATCTGTTTCCATGTGAAACTCAAGTAGACTTCCTTTTTCTTTTTTTTTATATATATAATAAATACAATATATATATATATATATATATATATATATATGAATAGGTGCATACATGTACATTTGTATAGATTTTTCATTTGTTCATTTTACATCTGTTTCTCCATGCATGTATGTATGTATATATATATATATATATATATGTATATATATACATACATATATATGTGTGTGTGTCTACATATATTTATGTACATATATATGCATGTAAATGTGTGCATATATGAATGTATATGCATGCATGTGTGTGTGTATATATATATGCATGTGTATGTACATACATACACACAAGCATAGCTGTGTGGTTGAAATGTTCACTTCCCAACACAGTTTTGGGTTCAGTCTCACTGCATCACACCTCAGGCAGGTGTCTTCTGCTATAGATTTGGGCTGGCCAAAGCCTTGTGAGTGGAGTGAATTTAGTAGATGGAAACTGAAAGAAGCCTGTCCTATATGTCTATAGGTGTGTTTGTTTACTTTTGATCCTGTCTTATGATCAGCGATATGTCATTTCTTCTGTCAACAAGTTGTTCACCTTGTGCTTTTGAAGCTGTCTGAAGTAAGAGATCATTTATTTGAAAAGCAGATAAGAGACCCTTATTTGAAAAGTAGATAACCACTATGCCATATGCTCGTGGGCATATGGCATGGTGGTTAAGGGCATGGGCTACTAACCTCAAGATTCCGAGTTCAATTCCAGGCAGTGACCTGAATAATAATAATATCAAAAAATACTTTAGGAATAAGAACCCAGGTTCGCGATTTCCTCAAAACACCTGATGAAGGCTGGAGAGTATATCGGCCGAAACATTGTGTTAACAACAAACAAGATGAGGACAAATATCCATCAATTGTAAATAATGTAAATAAGAGTTAGTGACAAAAATAGCATCCTGTTGTAAGAAAATGTCTCAATAACATATTTGTCTAACTTATGCAAACATGGGAAAATGGATGTAAATGTAAATGTGTCAAATATTAATATTTACAATATATGCAAATTTTAATCTGATAGAAAATATTGAATAGAAATTTAGAATATTTACTCTTATGTATTTAGTCAATAGTTTAGTATATCTGTAATGTAGAAACTTGCAAACAAGCTGATGTAACTAAACAAATGTTCAATCTGATATAACCTTAAATAATTTTTTCTTTGAAAGAGTAGATCAAATATGTTTTTATCAGGTTGTCAATAGCTGCTGGTTTTGTAAATCTCAAAATGAAATTCACTAACAAAATAAAAATGAGCTGTGTACCATAAGAATTTTTATAATTTTTAGAAATTTTAATGTGAGTGAATTAGTCCATTTATGTATAATTTGAAATATTTGAAGATATAGTCGGGGGAAATATATATGTAGGAGCTATAAGTGAGTATTGAAGACTTTTGGAGAGTTGGATTATTTTATTGTTGAATGTTGGAGTTTAGAAAAGATGTGACACATTGTGGAGCAAGAAAGTGGTGATTGGAATGCTTTTTAATAGAATTGGAATCAAATCAGCATGTTCAGAATATGAACAATTGTAGAAAGGCTACAAAAGGTATAGAGAAAACAACTTGATAAAAGGTTAGAAGTAACTGGAGAAAGGTGGTGGTACAAACTCATTCAGTTTTTGATAACATGGATTTAAACTGGAGAAGGAAAAATATACTTTTTTTTATCATATTGCTTATTTTAAAATTCTGTTCATTTGAATTCATTCTTTCATCATGTAACATGTCAAAAACCATCCATATAACATTGGTTTTGAAGTAATATTAGCAAATTTAGATTTATTTTAATTATAGAAAGAATGTGTTCTAATGTTCTTGAAGTGGCTAGTATTCTTGCTGAACAACCTCATTTTTCTATGAATAATATCTGTGAATGCATTGGATTTGATATTCATTGAAACTCTGTTAGGACAGTTAAGGACATATTCATTTTTTTATATGGTTAGTTCTGTCTATAACTTTCTACAAGTATAACTTACTTAAAGTTTAATATTGACATCAAGTTTTTAAATAAAATATTTCAGCAAATTTGTTGTTGATGAAGCAAAAGCTACCATCATCTGCTCTTTCTCTTAGGCAATGCATTGTCCAATGTGCACTTCTGTTTTAAGACCGGCAAAATTTGAGGTCTGTTTTGCTGGTGTCTCTAGTTGTTTGTGAAATTATGCTGAGGCATTTTTGTTGCGTCAGGAAATTGTTTATTTTCTGATGTATCAAATCAGTTACTGCTTGCAACATGAGGGAAAATAAATAACCCAGTGGTTTAATATCTAATTGTATTTGATGGAGTATCGGGTGTAGCTAGTGCAGTTTAAAATGCTGGAAGTTAGAAGTTGGTAGACAACAATAGAAGATAAAAACCATCAGATTTAAACTGTTAGTTCTTTTCATATTAATCACACTGAATATGAAGGTATGACCCTTCTTAAATTAAAACTTACTTATTTCTAGTAATCTGATAATTATCAAGTTAAAAAAAGAGAGATTATTTTGTCTATATGAAATACTAGTCAATTTACTAAATCCTATCAAATCTTTATTTTGAAAATTTAACTGAAACCTATGAGAAATAGGGTTAAATTAAAAAGCTTCATATATTAATTAAAATTTGTAATTTTTTGGTACTTATGAGTTTTGTCTCTTCAAATTAGGTGAAAATTGAATGTGAATTTATACTTTACAGAGCTCAATGATTGTTAGGCTTGATGTGCTGTTATCCTCTTAATGATTCCTTTTAAAGGAAGGTGAAAGAATGGTGCAACAATTATATTCTTTTCATGTAAAATGCTTCCAGCTAGGAATCAACTGGATTGTAGTTGAATGGAACCTTAATTCTACTCCATTGTATTTGCCGCATAAAAATATACATACAAAGGTAGATGCAGAAAGATTTATTGAAATGGGTTTGTTACATTTCAGGTTAACATTTTTAAAAATTAGCTTCTCTGCTTTTCTTTTGTCTTGACCTTACAATGAATGGTTTTTCATTTGTTCAAATTGTTGTAGGTTCCCATATTATATTTAAAAAGGAAAAAAAAAAAAAACCTGAGAGCTATTACTGTTCTAGTTTTTCTCTTTTTAGCTATTTACATGTTACTTGTTAAAAATTTCACCTGAGATGTTTGTTTCTCTTTAGCAAAGTAGAAATATGAACCATTTCCTTGTTTTCATACATGAAATATCCTGCAGCTAAGAGCTTCCTGTGCTTTTGAATGGAATTTCAGCCTCTAGTAATTCAAATTGGTCTTCATTTTTATTGTATATTTTGTATTTGTCTTTTCCTATGTATCAGTTTAGCATTTATTTTACTCTTTAGGTTCCAAGGTTCTAATTTTCAGTTAAATATCTTTGCTTTGCTGAACTTTACATATTCAAATTCAAAATTATTGATTTCTTTTGTAGCCAAATAACCAATTTTTGTAGTTTGAAGATATAGTTTATTGAATTGATCTTTGTATACTTTTGATACTTGTTTTGTTGAAAAAAGTTAATTTCAGCTTCATATTAATTACTTCTGTGCATCTAGTTTGGTGCTTTTAAGAACTTTCATGTGTTATGTAAGCTTTTCTGCCTCCCGGCTTCAGCTAATAAAGAATAGTTAAATTTGTTAAGCTTTGATACAGTTGCAACTGAAATGTGACTAATTATCCTACAAATACTTACCTGTATGTGATTTTGTTTTTTTTAAATGTTGTCATCTGTCATCACATGACATTTGATTGAAGAAAATTTGTTTGAACCCATGAGATTCCATGATAGTTAAATATTTATTCTGCTGAAGTTCTACTATTTACAACCAGCAATAATCTAAATTACAGCAAGACTGAGAGGCAGCAGTTTTAACCATAAAGTTTAACATTTTATCACTGGGACATTTTTACTTTACTCTTGAAAGTAAAGAACTTAGAATGTTGTGCAATATGTATTTGTATACATTACAGCAATTGTGTTGTAAGAAGATTGCTTATATTATACAAGTTTGTTTATATTTGGGAGGAACTTCTAGTACATTTATATCCTGAATAAACATCTGCCAAGTAATTTCTGTTGTGTATTCTATTGTAATTAACTTAAGAGATGGAATATCTATATTTATGGTTGGTACAGTGCCAACAAGATGTTCAATGTTAATTAAAATATTGGTAGTTTATGTCAGTTTATCTGTGACGTTTTTTATTCATTTCTTAGTCAATATTAATTGAAAATCTTGCATCTGTTGAACTCACAAATGAATTTTATTCCTTTAACATTAACCCATAAAGTAACACAAAATAAATGTAAATACATAACAAAAAGAAAAACTGAACTAACAGAAATAAAATAATTACTATAATTTTAGATATGTGTTTTTATACACGTTTTAATTGTCTTCTCTTCAAACTACTTAAACAGAATTGTGAGTTCTGCAACTTTATAAAAATTGTCATTAACTTCTAGAAAAAGATATCAGTTACTATAATGATGTTTATGATATTCATTCACATCATTTTTCATTTTTATTTTAAATTTAAGCTTGACAACCTTTTAAACCTTTAACATTTTAAAACTGGAGAATGAATTAGGTTATGAAGATGGTCCAAATAAAATGACTCTTAACTTCTCAAACAGAGAGTATACATGTGCATGCATTAGTATGATAGACTAGCTGGTTATAGTTAACATTAAGCTTGTCAACATAAATCTCCATCACTAATATTATATGTGGCACACTTTATATCTCACCAGATCGAAAATCTACCCCACCTTTTTTCTTTTTTTCTTCTTCCTTCCCTCTCCTCCCCAAAAAGAAAAGCTCTACTTTGTAACTTGTCCTCTCTGTGTTCAGCCCTGTGTGGCTAATAAAGAAACATATCTACCTACCTACCTATCTATCTGTCTACCTAAATTTCAATGAGTCTCTTTTTGATACTGCTTCCTCATTCAGGTGTTTCAAGTATTTACCGTGTATTTCTTTTTGTGATTATTCCTTAATTAATTTTTTCTCCCCAATATTTTTTGTATTTGTTGATATTATTGATATTATTTTTTTATCCATTCTTTTTTAATTTCCTTAATATCGTAACCCATATAATATAATAATAATGATGATAATAATAACAATGATAATTTCACCCATGGTGAAATTTACCATGGTGGAATATACTGTGGTGGAATTTACCTATGGTAGAATTTACCAGTCTCCATATATACATATGATGTGCTCCTTTCAGTTTCCATCTACCAAATCCACTCCCAAGGCTTTAGTTGGCCCATTATACTAAATGATACTGTAAACATCTCACAAACCAAAGTGAACATTTAAATAGATCACTCTCCAAGGCTTACAGTTAACAGTGCAAACTAATTCTTTTTTTCTTTCTAAATAAAATTTTGATATTTTGGAAGATTTTAATGAAACTATTTCAATCTGTAATTCTATTTTACTTGTATGTTTCATCATCATCCACTTGAATATAATCTGACTTATATCTTATATTTTATATATTTATTTTATCAATTCACATAACATGTTTATATTTATGTTTCCTTTTGACTTGCAGGAGCTAAAAGGCGGACGATCATATCAAAAGCTTGGTTTTGCAGACATCAACCTATCAGAATTTGCAGGAGCTGGTATCCTGTCTAGAAAATACCTTCTGAATGGTTATGACTATAAGAATCGGCAAGATAATTCCACATTAAAAGTGACAATTGAAATGACATTACTCTCTGGTGATCCAGTTTTCAAAGTGTAAGTATCTTTTCTTTTCATACTTCATATAAACTATTTCAAATTTTACAACAAAGGATTAATTATGCAGCAACACCCACATTTAATGGAGTATTCTCACTTTTAGAATCAAGTAGTTGTAATAATATTTTGGAAATTTTTACATTTTAAAAGTTGGCATCTGAGGGTTTTTTCATTGTATTTGCTGCTTTACATTTGTTTTTCTCTGCTAGCATGGGTGTGATGAGTTGTCTTGTTGGGGAAATTGTTTTATTTTGGGATGGTGTTTCTATTAATAATCAGCAGGGAAATAGGAGTAAACACAGTTGCCAATAAAGCATACAGAATTGTGTCTTGCTTGGGTACAGCGTAGTGTATAGCAAAGCATAAATGCATAAACATGTGGTCAATAGTGTGGCACTTTGCCCTTGTAACTTATGTGCTTCTCAAAAAATTAAACCTTTCTTGTTTTCTTAAATGTAATATCCTATTTATTAGGAGAGAGACTTCATGATTTTAATACTTTTCCCAGTAATTCCAATGAAGAATCAAAATGGGAATCTTAGCTGTGACATCAGAATGCCTACCTCTAATTAGTGTTTATTGCAGTTTATGATAATTTATTAGATTTAAGACAGAAGGGATAACTAGCAACTTTGTATTGTGCTTGTGCTACTTATTAACATTCCAGGTTCACCCTCAAATGATTTCAGATCATTTCAGAGAAGAGCATTTACAACCTTGATAGTAAAGTATTCATACAGCAATGTATAGTTTGAATGATTTAATGGATGGGAAGGAATTTATGGTTGATAGTCTTACATTCTTTTAATTTCTATTGATAGCAAGGCTTGTAACTCTCATGAAAAAAAAAAAAATATCAACTCTGGAAAACCATCAAACAATTAGGTATTATCATTAATTGCAAAGTAAATGACTTCACAAACCACCACTTACAGCTTTATGGCAGACTTACCAAAAATCTATGCAAACTGCTGACAGATACTCAAAGGTAAAATAATAGCTCAAACTATGAATAGAAAGTTTCATTTGGATTAATAAGTTTCTCCTGTCTATTGACAAATGATAATTATTATGCAATACTATAGGAGTTTTTATATAGTTGCTTGACAGGTTAGGAACAACTGTCAAATTGTGTGTATGGTGATTTGTGAGTCTGGAAGACAAAGACTAGGGGTGAACACCCCAAGAGAAAATCCTATTGTGGTTAGCTTTAAAGCAGTTTCTAATAGACTGGATTTCCCAGCCAGTTCCTGCAGCTGGGAGGCAACACCAGTTGTCTTGTGTTTTCCTTGCTCTTGGATCTATCTCTTTCACAACAAGTAGTGATTTGAGAAATACATATCCCCAATTACAGTATAAAGAGCTTCATTGGACTGGTGCCATTCTGACAGTATGGATCTTGGATCTCAGCAATAGTTAGAGCATCATGTGTGTCTCTGGTGATGAAACATTGCCACTTCTGTAGTTTCCTTGCTTCTGAAGATTTATGGTTGCTGTAACCCATGGAATAGCAGTTGCATTTACCAAGTTGTCTCTGAGGCTGTATCCTCTGTTATGTTTACTTTTTGAAAGATACAGTCATCAAAAGTTCCACAATTGAGGGAGAAGATGAGCATCATGAAATTCAATGGACAACCATAAGCAAATAAACAAAGAATGTAATGTGGTTATGTGTGTTTGTGCGCACACACACACACACACATGCAAATGACATTGTGTTGTAATGGTAGTAGAAAAGGAAGACCTGTAAAAACATTGGATTATATGATCATAAATACACTATGTCTGATTTTAACACTGAATAGTGAAGGCTGAAACAATTGCAAGTCTGATTTAGTGTTGAACAGCAACAAAACAGCCATAGTTGTGCCTCTTACATTGACTAATGCCTGCTTATAAATGTATTTCCTGTCATAGTATATAGTTGTTTGAACTATTTCAGTTAGATTGAGTATGACGTATCTCAGAAATTGCTCCTTTACATGTGTGAGTTCATCATTGATTATTTGAAAAATAGAATTTAACTGAACTGTTTCACCTATAAAAAAGCCCACTGACCATTATCGCAGTCTTCTGTCTTAGCAAAACCTAATGATATTTTATCAATCTTTTATTAGCTTTTAACAGAATATCTAAACATTAAAATTACCTCCCACTTAATCTACACTCTATTGGTGGGATGGGTGAATGAATAAACACAAAAGCATTTGTTTTCTAAGAGTTTTGGCTGTATTCAAATTTTATTTGGTGCAGAGTATTCTAAATTTATTACTCTTATCTTAGAGGACTATTAAACATGACTTGAAAGTACTTAAATTTGATAAGCTTTGTTCTTATTCATGATGAATATTTAATTTGATGGCACAAGATTTTATAGTATGGGTTCTTTCAATTTGATTAGACAAATTCATTGCTTGAAAGAACTTCATTAACGAATGTTGTCTGTCTTGACTTGTTAATTTTCCTATGAAATTTGAAAATGCTCTTTAAAGCCTATGAAATCAGAAATTGTGTTATTTTATCATTGGGTATATTAGAAAACTCTTCATAACTGAAACTGTTAATTATGTATATATAACAAAAGATTTGTATATTTATGAATATGACTATAAACAATAATTGTGACTTTTCAGGTTTGCAATGTAATATATTTTTGCTATATTAACATAGTAATATGCTCTTGTTGCTTTTGTAGGTATTTGTGTCACTCTTGCATTTCCACAGTTGGGAATAATTTTCATAAAAAATACGTCTAAATTTTATCTTTAGAGTAAGATAATTATATCACTGAAGTTGATAACAGCTATGTCAGCTTAGGATCTGATATTCTCTTTCAATTTAAATATTTCAAGATTAGTTTAACGGTAGTTGGTCAGTTCTTTTTCCCCCTCATTTTTTTTTCTAGTCAATTAAGTTTGGTAATCCACAAATTCAACACTATATGTACACTTTATTTAGTCAGGCCTAAAATCACATAATGAATTTGATCAGGTAAAAGTTTGTTGTGTGATATGCAGTTAATAAAGACTTAAAGCTTGTGATTGGATTTGGTAGACAGAAACTGAAAAGCCCATTGTGTGTGTGTATGTATATGCCAATGCTGTGTAAACACACCCATGCTGGTGGCATGTAAAAAATACCCAGCACATTCTATTAAGTGGTTCACTTATCCCTTCCTAATGAAGGGCATCCAACCATAGAAACCATACCACAACAGACAATTGGAGTCTGGACAGCTCCCTGTCAAACCATCCAAACCATGCCAGCATGGAAGGGGGGTGCTAAATGATGAGAGGTGTGCGTGTGTGTATACACACACACACACACACACACACACACACGTATCTAAAATGTGTGTGTGTTTATATAAGCATATGCACATACCACAACCAAAACTGAAAACTTATTCAGATACAGGAGTGAGGAAGTCGATGACCGCCCTCTGCTCCTACTCACATAGTATTAGCATTTACGTTTCACCACCCACAAATACTAGAAATATTAGTAACACCCAAACTATTTGCTAAAACATCATAATAAAATAGCTATTTTCCCCCCATATGATACAGATGTAAATAACTTTTATAAATCAAAATAACTGCAACGTCAACTGCTTCACTTAGTCTAAACTTTTGGGCTGAATGTTGTCAGCTGCTTCTAACAATATTAAGAGAAATGAGACTCCCACACACTTATCCCTGTTCATTATAATAACCACAAGGCATTTGGATAAAATATGAATGATAAAATATACACAACTGTTACCCTATACTCCAAATAATTAATCTCTGAATGGACTGTATATGGTCCTGAATCAGACACTTTGCATGAGTACAGAAACTTTAGGTTAATCAGTAACCCTTGTTACTGAACTGTTTTTAGAACTATGAAACAAACTCTATGTATATATTATTGTAATTCTCCTTTCAAAGTACAAACCATAATGACCGTGCTTGCGTTGGTGTTGCTGATGGTTTATAAAGAAAGGACAGTAAATAAATTATTATATTGTATTTAATAGCCTTAGATTTGCTCTGTGTGTATGTGTGTATATATATATATATATATATATATATATATATCTCAAGTGCACACACATTAAATGGCATGTGTTTACTTGCAGGTGTATTTTAGTCTTTATTGTCTAAATCTATTATTAAAAGCATCTGTGTCTATTTTCCTTGGCATTTAAAGTAATGTTTCAGAAGCATTCTGTAGGTGTGAGAAAATATTAGATGTTTCCTCTTTAATATCTCTAGCAACAAAACAAGCCCATTTACACAATCTTTCCAAGAGTACCAGTTAAGTAGGTGTTGCTGTTGTATACTTGATGATGCTTGTTTTAGAAGGAATTATAAAATTTAGTATCTTGGCAAATTGGAACTATTATTATTATAATAGTGCTTTACAATGAAGAAAATCACCACTTTGAAGAAATTATTATAGAAGTCAATGTTATCTTTAAATCTAATTTAACCTAAGGTTTTATATATATGACATCCTTGTCAGAATTATTTTTCTAGTATCTTACAGAAATGATAGCATCTGTAGATAAGAATTAGAATAGTTGTTACCAACATGAATAATACTTAAAAATAAGTTGTAGGATTTTTCAGTCAAATACCAGGTTTTATTTAGCGATCTAAAGCAACTGCTATTTACACGAAAAACTGGTGCAGCTAAGAAAGATGATTGGAAGATTAAACTGTGCAAGTTGTTCATTTGTAAGGTGGTGGGAATTGTTTCTTAGTGAAAATAATCTCTTGAATGACCATGCAATTGGTTTTAAGCCATTAGATTTTAGTCTCTAACAAACATTGTGCTCCAAAACTACCACTGTTCTTTGTAAATTGTATTTGAATAGTCTACTGTCTGTTGTATTTGTCCATTACCTGCTGCATTTGAATTGCCCATTATCTGTTTGATTAATATGATGTTTTATAATAACTTTGTCCTTTCTTTTTCATAATGTATTTTGCATATAAAATTGTAAATTTGCACATTTGCATAGAGTATTAGAGTGATATGTTTCATGTATTTTCTAAATGTAGTTTAAAAGTACATGAAAAAAGCAAAGTTAAGTTCAAGAATGATAGAAAGTGAGGTGAATGCAACATGTAATAGCTATTAGACTATAGTGGTTGCAGAATTTGCAGTTATAAGCAGAGATGAATGGGGAATATTAGATGGAATGGGGGAATATTGCTGAATAGTAACAATATTACCAGCTATTGTGTGAAATTCAGGTAATGCCTAGAAGATCGCTCATCAGTTATTCATTAATGTTAATGAGAAATCAAAGAATAATTGGAGGAGGATCATTGTATTTTTTACTTAACTGTAAAAGTTTGCATATGTCACAGATAATTATGGTAGAAAATTGTGTTGGTTGTTGTTATGCTACAATTGTGTAGATTAATGGAGGTGTTTTATTCATAGTGTTTTATAATCTAAGATTGTTAAATAAATGATAGCCTTATAGTGAAAATAACACAAACAATTCTTGTGAAGACTCAATTATTTCTTATGGAAAATAAATATGAAGCACTCAGTATGTAGAAGTGTGCTTCTGTCCAAACCAGGTTTATGATGTGGATTTGATTTCTATTTGATATCCATTCATTTATGTGTCAATACTTTTGAGAAAGATATAACTAAAGCACATAATCAGTAATTTTTTTAATGAACTTTTTGGTCTTGTGCCTAAGTTTTGGATTAGTATTTCACAAGGCATCCAACTGTAGAAAAGTTGCCTCAATAAACTTGGTGTGTATGCAAGCATAGAAAAGTGAACATTAAAACAATGATTTGAATTGGTTTATCAGTGGAAAAGGCTAGCTTATAGCCTTCTCGTTGTATTATGGATTGGTTCAACCTATATCAGCATGAAAAATTGGATACAAAACCAATTATAATGCAAATTTGTTTTTATGTTTGGTGTAATTATAAGAAAAATAGTTACAGGGAGATATGAAATAAAGGGAAGGTTTTGTATGTAGTAAAATTCTCAAGTGTTAAGCAAAAGACATCTTGAAGATCAAATAACTTAAAATGGGAGTAATGAATGAATAAAGAAAAGAAACAAGTAGAAATTTCCTTGTAATATACAATGCTACAATTGAATGGATAGAAAAAGGGATTGTCTATTGTCAAAGAAATGTCTGAAAATGAAGAGACGATCAAAGTTTTACAACAGGATCTGAAGGATGAAGAAAGAAAACCTGACTATATGCTTGCACGTGCGCACACTTACACAAACTTACGCACACTCCTACACACATAAACTGTCTGATACACAAAAAAAAAATATTTTGTTGACCTCTTTCTTAATAATGTATCTATTATACTTTGTTTTGTCTAAGAACAAAATAATGGCTGATTAGTACAAAAATAAAGTCTTCTTATATCGAGCCTATTATGAATGCATATTGTCTGAAGGATGAAGGTGTCCCTGAAAGATGAAATATAACAGTGATTAGCATATTCACTCTGAATCCACCAGAACAAATTAAGGATGAATGTATATGTCATTATAATATATATGTCAGTTGAAAATTATATTTACCAGGAAGAGATGAAAGCTCATCCACACATTTGACATTGTATCTTTCAGGTTCTAAAAAAAATAATAAAACTAAGGGTTATTTGAAGGATGACGTATGGAAACCATTAAAGTGTTTTGTTAGGAGTGGGGTGGGTATTTATAGTTGAAAAACCAAAAACCCTCAGATTCAGATGTGTATAAAATTAGTATTCTAGATAATGTAAGTAGAAAGTTAAAATAATAACAATAATAAATGAGTGAAGAAGAAATATATAGTGAAGGTGTTTATTTGGCAAAAAAAAAAAAAAAAAGACCATCCCAAAATATAACAATAAATAGAAAATGTTCTTTCATATCGTTGTAGCATGAGTGTAATTAGAACTGCTTGTGCTTTTGATTAAAGCGGTGGAACTTACCTTCTTTACCACTGATATTTCTTTAATGTTATTTCAGAAAAACTGTATGTAGATGAATATAAGAGTAAAGGATCCACTGTATATTGTTTACAATAGAAAAACCTATTCAGGATGTTATTAAATACAATTTATGCATGTGTGGGTGTTGCTGAAAAAAATTCTATTGTTTATTTAATACTACACATTTTGTTCTTGTTTTTGAGTTCTAAATCAGTTGAAAGAGAAGTAGAAAACATTGCAAACACTGTTTCTGGTCTAGTACTTCAGTTTGTGTTCAACATCAAAAAACAATGATAAAATTATTGTTGTGAGAACACTATTATCTGGAATGTTAGTGGCTTTCCTTTTTTTTTAAATCTTTTTTGAAATATAATGGAGTTCTTTTTATTTCAACTGTGGAAGACATTTTGTTTTTATCAGATAACGTACTTGGATTCATTCTAAAACTGAAGAGGGATTTCCTTAATGTATCTTTTGGTGTATCTTAATTTTTGAAACTTTTATACCAAAGCGCTACCTAAATTATTTCCCTTCTTTGTCTGAGCAATTGTTAAATTAAATAAATTCATAATTATAAATGTATGTTTTAATTTTATATCACTTGTTTCAAGCATTTCTCATTTAATTTATTTCCATTGTGGAAATATATAAACATATAACATGAAAGCAAGTTACTTTTAATCTCTCGTTCCTTCTCTCTCTCTCTCTCTCTCTCTCTCTCTCTCTCTCTCTCTCTCTCTCTCTCTCTCTCTCTCTCTCTCATACAGATTTTAAAAAGGGGATGAAACTTGTTTGAAACTTGTTTTACATAATTCATAGTAAGACCTTGGGAAATAGATTAAATGTAGTAAGTCAAAGCATTGAAATGTAGAAATAGTTGGAATTGTTGAATTAATTTCTTGGGAATGAAACAGGGGCTGCAACTATTATTAAGAGAGAGAGAGAAAGAGAAAACTTTTATTAATGTGAGTTGAATGTAAAATCCTTAATAATTAAAAGATACTTTGTTGAAAGTGGTTTAAGATTGGATGAACACAAATATGTTTTAGTAATTCATTGCATAAAAGAATTATTTCCTTGTAACAATTAGATCTGAATTTTTCTTTCTTCCATTTGAAATGCTAGCAACAGATGCTAAAATATTTGTATAGCAATTTCTGTGGTATTTTGGTATTAGAAAAAAACATTGTATTTTGTGAGTAATTGTTAATCTTCAGTATTTGGAAAAAGAGGCATAGCAGAGTGAATTTAAGAATTTTTATGATGATGTCATCTCTTTTGCTAGAGTTCTAAGAAATTTAAGATTTGGAACTAGTTAAGGATTTGATGATTAATGAATATTCTATACCAATTACATGTTGTTTGTGGACTTATAATATATCTAGAGTAAAAAGTAGGTGATGTTAAATTGTGTCGAGCGAAAGATTCTATTTTTAAAAACCAACCACTGTATTTGGTTATTATTTAATGGATAAAGTCTAATCTAAAGGAAATGTAAATTTAGTTCAAGTTGACAACCAAAATTTCTGTTTATTAGTCTGCTGAGTATTTTCAAGGATGTTAGTGAAATAGTTAAATTTCATAAAAACATTAAGTTTTCTAATCTCATAGCCTCAATTTGAAATTGCTGTCTTGGGTTAACTATTCATAGCTTATAGAGTCAACATCTTTTCATTCATTCCCTTTTTGGCATGAATTTTATCTTGATGCTTTATTACCAGTCACTTTACAGTGTATCCTAGATGCATTTTATCACACCACTGGCGGTTGTCTGTGACAGTTCATGCTTTTTCTGTTCATTCCTTCCCTCTGATATCTATGTCAGCCACATTACATAAGGTCATGTGGATTAAATGAACATCAGAGGTGTTTTGCTCCTTGAACAGAAACTGCAGGAGCTAATTAAAGATGACTCGAGCTATCGCAATGTTGGAAATCCTTCTCTTTCTTTAGCAGGTATCCAAGTTTTGCTCCTTGGCCAGCATGCTTTGCCTAAGTTGAAAGATTGAAATTAGCCTTTTCCCAACCACAATCGCCTTAAGCTTCTCAAAGCATTTTATTTCTTGGTTCTCATAAACTTATTTAAATTTACTCTTGGAACACACTCCTCCACTTCCACTATCATCTATTTTTACTCTCTATTCTCTATTACTCCTATTTCTCTAGTAGTCCCTTCTCTGTTGCTTTTCACACTGCTCAAAACCACTAATATACAAATTAAGTGGCATTGTAAAGTTACGATGTCCTTATTTTTCTTTGAGAACATTGGCAACATTAGTGAATTTAAAAATGAATCCACAATCACTTTAACCATAACTCAGTACCATGTCATCTGAAATACTCTCTGTGTGCTAACAAGTAGCCATACAACATAGTTTACACAATACAGATAGACTACAAAGTTAGCTGCCAGACGGTGTATTATTTGTACATTGTAATGACCTGACTGTATTGTATTTTTTTTTTTTACATAGCTTAGAACTAAGATCTGATGAAAGTAACGAAAAATAAAAAAATTTCGCAGAGCAAAACACACAAAAAAATGGTTATTTTATGAGAATACATTTGTACTGTGTTGTTACTTATGAAAATGTTGGTTGTGAGTGAAAAGGCTAACAGCTTTCGATGAAAGTTGACACTTTTGTGACTGTTGCTGCTGAAATATAAAGTTGTCTTTCTATTTTTCTCATTTTATTTAATTTAGCTTTGTTTATTTCAATGAACCATGAACTGAAATGAAATTCAAGCTACATTGCAGCTGTTGCCATGTGAAATAGAATCAGTGAAATGTTAAATGATTGTTCACTGTATTATTATAACAACATAATAATTAGAAGTCTGACATGCTATATCAGAAAATAGATTGCCATTGTTACTTAAATTCTCTGAGTGAAATTGTGTTGAAGGAGTTTTTGCTACTTGTGTTGCTTATTTGAAGAGATGGAGACTGGGTTTCAATTCATTTGTAATTTGTCATTTAAATGACCTCCTATGCTTAAGATATCTGAACTCATCAGGAAAAGAATATTGGATTTTTAGATTTTACATTGAAACATTTTCTTGTGTAACTCTTCTTGATACAAGCAATTATGTTACATGATGAAATGAAGTACAGCTCTCTCATCATCAGATTAAAGTATCATAAGAATTATGGCCAACTGCCCTATCAACAATTGGCAAGAGTGCATTCATTGTTGTTGTGTGCAACTGATCCAGACATTCTTTAAGGGAAATCCCAAATGCTCCACTTCTAGGCCTTGTAGTTTGTCTAGTAGAGTGCAATGATTCTGTCATCAAAGTTTTATTGATTTAGAAAGCTAATGTTGTCACTGGAAGTGTTTAGCCTCTTTTGGTGTTTATTACCCTGTTGATGTTATATTAAAAAAAAACAAAAAACAAAAAAAAAACACTGATTGCCTTGTAGCTTTCTAAAACACTAGATCTACTTTACAAAGCTTCAAATAAAGCATTCTAGTCTCATATATATATATATATATATATATATATATATATATACATATATACAAAAAGGTTATGAAGGGTAATGGAGTCAACCAGACCCAAATGATACAGGTAATACCGAGTAAGTGTTGCATACCAACTAGTTCTTCTACTATTACCGTCTCAGATGAAGGGATACATCAAATTTCCCCTGAAACAGCTGTAAGACATTCTACATAAAATATAAACTTACATATGCCATTGGTCTCTTTATCTCATCCTATACGCACGCACGCACACACACACACACACACACACTTACTTGTGAAAGCTGCAAAAATTATCGCAGAACTGTTACTCAGTTTCACATCCCTATTCATTGGACAGTTGTGATGAAAACCAAATTCAGTTTTCATCACAACTGTCTGGCAAATGGGAACATGAAACTCTGAGTAATAGTTCTGTGATAATTTTTGCAGCTTTAGTAAAAAGAACATTACTCTACCTTTGATATTCAAGTACTATTTTTTCCACCTTGTTTGCACTTATGCGCTCACCTGTATGTGTGTGTTTAGTTAAGAAAAATGGCTGATGCATACTGTAAAGTAGCTAAAAGGAAGTTAAACCTGATCTAAAGGAATTAGGACAAATATATCAAATTAAGCAAATATGACTGGATAGAAATTAAGGAACTACAAGTAGTGTGTGTAGAAACATCAATGTGATACTGATTAACATGGATGAACTTCAAAGAAAAAGTTATCTCAGAAATGCAGTATTTCAAGTTAGCTGTTTGTGGTTTTTAAATTTTTTTTTCATTATACCTGTTTCATGAGTATTGATAATATTCATTTATTAGTATTTCTTCATGTATTTCTGTATTTATTTATTTATTTATTTATTTATTTATTTATTTATTTATGTTTCAAATTGTTGGATCAGATGATGAAAGTCATGGAGAGAGTCGTAGCCCAACTAATTAGGGAAAGAGTTAGTTTAGATGCAGTTTGGGTTTGTGCCAGGGAGAAACACCGCTGATGTTATATTTCTGGTAAGACAGCTGCAGGAAAAATTCCTAGCCAAAGATCTATGCTTGGCTGTTGTTGACATGGAGAAAGCTTTGACAGGGTCCTCTGTTCCCTTATTTGGTGGACAATGCGGATAGATGAGTGGTTGGTGATAGCTGTACATGCCATGTACAGGGATGCTGTCAGTGAGGTGAGGGTTAGCAACAAGTGTAGCATAGAATTCCAGATAGAAGTAGGGGTTAGGATCAGTCCTCAGCCCCCTCTTATTCATCATAGTCCTCCAGGCAATAACAAAGGAATTCAAGACAGGCTGCCTCTGGGATCTCCTTTATGGTGATAACCTTGCTCTAATAACTGAGTCACTACCAGAACTAGAGAAGAAATTTCAGGTGTGGAAGCAAGCTCTAGAATCGAAGGGCCTTAGAGTTAACCTAACAAAAACCAAAGTCTTAATAAGTAGGAAGGCGGACAAATCACAAATCCCTTTAGATAGATGGCCCTGCTCAATCTGTTGAAAAGGCATAGGTAGAAACTCCATAGGATGTACCCGATGTAAGCTATGGACACATAAGAGGTACAGCAATATCAAAGAATGGTTAACTGGGAAGATAGTTTTTGTGCATGGCAGATGTACAGGTGCAATAAACACCAAAGATGTACAGAAAAGATTCCATCACATGCCAAAGGGAAAAACTAGAAGTGGTTGATAGCTTCCGTTACCTAGGTGACCAAGTCAGCAGCAAGGGTGGATGTTCTGAGAGCGTAGCTGCTAGAATAAGAATAGCTTGGGCAAGGTTCAGAGAGCTATCTCTGCTGATAATAAAGGGCCTCTCACTCAGAGTGAAAGGTCAATTGTATGATGCGTGTGTGTGAACAGCCATGCTACATGGCAGTGAAATAGGGGCTGTGACTGCTGAGGACATGCGAAGGCTTGAAATAAATGAAGCAAGTATGCTCTGCTGGATGTATAATGTCAGTATGCATACACAACAGCATGTAAGTGCCCCGAGAGAAAAGTTGGACATAAGAATCATCAGATATGGTAAGAGAGATGACTGCGCAGGTATGGTCATGGGTAGGGTATGGACGAGGACAGCTGTGTGAAGAAGTGTCACACCCTAATAGTGGAGGGAACCTGTGGAAGAGGTAGACCCAAGAAGACATGGGATGAGGTGGTGAGGCATGACCTTTGAATGTTGGGCCTCACACAGGCAATGACAAGTGACTGAGACTTTTGGAGATATGCTGTGCTTGAGAAAACCTGGCAAGCCGAGTGAGATCGTAGTTGTGGTCAATGTTAGTGTCACATAACTGGCCTGTTTAAGAGCACCTGTTTTCGTTGGGCAATATGCTGTGCTTCTAAAGACCTGTAAAACCGAGTGAAATCATAGTTGTGGCTGGTGCCAGTGGCACGTAAAAGGCACCATTCAAGCATGGTCAGTGCCATTGCTGCCTAACTGGCACCCATGTTGGTGGCAAGTAAAAAGCACCATTCAAGCGTGGCTGATACCAGTGCTGCCTGACTGGCTTCCATGCCGCTGGCACATAAAATGCACCTACTACACTCTCGGAGTGGTTGGCATTAAGAAGAACATCCAGTTGTAGAAACCTTGCCAAATCAGATTGGAACCTGGTGCAACCTCCTGAATTGCCAGTGCTCAGTCAAACCGTCCAACCCTTGCCAGCATGGAAAACGGACATTAAACAGATGTTAAACGATGATGATGATGATGATGCATGCATATACACACATAGGTATGTCTGGGTGTACAAATGGGTTAGTGAAAAGCACTCAACCAGGTAGAGGAGTTTATTTGAATTTGATGATTCACTTCCTAGTTTCTTGCTTTTGTGCATTTGTTCAGGTCGGTCGGTCGGTCTGTCTGTCTGTCTGTCTCTCTCACACATACACAATTATATATATGTATATATATATATGTATATAGAAAAGACAACACAAGTGGGACAGGTTTAAATAGAAGTGTTATTAGTGTAACACTTGAGAGGAAGGGAAAGAATCTTGTTTTGAACATTGATCCTTCATCAAGAAATAAGAGTAGGGGGAGAAGAAAGGTGGGGAAGAAAAAAGTTTAGAGGCCACCATTTTTATCTTTCCAGCTCCTCCCACCCATCCTTTTATAATGTATAAAGCAGGGTAGTCATGTATTTCCTCTATAACAAGACACTTGCTCCTGTCACTTTATCATACATTAGCCTTTTACACTGGCATAAAGTTGCCGGTCTTCTCTATTGCACTCATGCAATGGAAGGCAGCTTTTTGCATGTTACTTAGCAACCTCCAGTGTTGGTGGTCTGAAAATTGCACACAGTACACTTTGGCATTAGGAAAGACATCCAGCCATAGAAATCATACTAAAGCTGATATTGGAGCTTGGTGCACTTCTCTGGCTTGTTGGATTCTGTTAAACTGTCACTCCCATGGAAGACAGACATGAAAGGATGGTGATGATTACAATGGTTAAACTGCTTATTGCAAAATGTAATTGAATCAACCTTCAATGAGTCATTACTTGTACATTTTCCAAGTCTGTTTTATGTTGAAAAGAATTAAATAGTTACAGTAATATGGCTCCATTCATTACCTAAAAGTACAGCTGATTCTAAGTAGTATTAAAGTGAAGGACAACATTGTTTTATCAGTTATGGAGTTACATTTAACATAGCATTGTTTTTGTAAACTTAAACAAAATAGGATTTTCTTTCTTTGAGAAACAATTTTTTTTCTGGTTTCTTTCTTTTAGATGTCATTTAATAAATAGAATCACTTCAAAATGGTTAAAATGGTTTGCTTTAGAGGGTAACAAAGGAATGCATAACAATCAATTTATTGTGTGTGTGTGTGTGTGTGTGTGTGCAAGATATGAATAAAATTATTTTTGTTCATGTTTATTTATGATATAATAGGTATTTGTATAAAATTAAAGATACACTACATTAGTGTATTCCAAACAACATGGCTAAGTTGTGAGTATGGTACCTTTGCAGTTTCAATGGTTTATCATTCCAGCTAAATGTGTATCTCTGTCACCTCATCTGTCAATATGGTTAGACATCAAAACCTAAATCCACAACAAAACTCATTGTCTCTGTTATACTTGTCCAATATATTTTTATCAGCTTCTCACTCTGGTCTAAGCCATATTTAACTGCACAAATGGCATAATTATAATTAAATAGGTTTTCATAAAAATTGCCTGGGCAAAGTTCAGGAACTCCTACCTCTGCTGGCAACTAAGGGCCTCTTGCTCAGGATAAAAGGTAGACTGTATGATGCATGCATCCAAACTGTCATGCTACACATGGGCCATGACTGCTGAGGACATGTGTAGGCTTGATAGAAATGAAGCTAGTATGATCCGCTGGATGTGTAATGTCAGTGTGCACACACAACAGAGTGTAAGCACCCTGAGAGAAAAGTTGGGCATAAGAAGCATCAAATGTGGTGTGCAAGAGAGATAACTGCGCTAGTATGGTCATGTGTTACAAATGGATGAGGACAGCTATGTGAGGAAGTGCCACTCCCTAACTGTGGAGAGAATCTGTGGAAGAGGTAAGACCCAGGAAAACATGGGATGAGGTGGTGAATCATGACCTTCGAATGTTGGGCCTCACAGAGGCAATGACAAGAGACCGAGACCTTTGGAGATGTGGTGTGATTGAGAAGACCCAGCAACTGAGATCGCAGCCATGGCCGATGCCAGTGTTGCATGCCTGGCCCATTTAAGTGTACCCTTGATGCATTGGGTGATATGATATGCTTGCTTGAGAAAACTTGTTGAGTCAAGTAAAACCAAAATCATAGCTGTGGCCAGTGCCCCCTGATTGGCTCCTGTTCCAGTGGCATGTAAAAAGCATCATCCAAATGTGGTTGATGCCAGTGTCCCCTGACTGGCTCCCATGGCAGTGGCATGTAAAAAGCACCATCTGAACGTGGCCAATGCCAGGGCTACCTAACTGGCTCCTGTGGCAGTGGCACGTAAAAAGTACCCACTATTCTCTCGGAGTGGTTGGCGTTAGGAAGAGTATCCAGCAGTAGAAGCATTGGAACATGGTGCAGCCGCTGGCTTTCCAGACTGCAGTCAAACCGTCCAACCCATGCCAGCATGGAAAACCGACATTAAAAGATGATGATGATGACGATGATTGGCATCTACTGTATGTCTGATGCCTTGGACAAGTGCTTTGTACATTGGCTTCAGGCCATACCAGTGCCTTGTGAGTGGAAAGGGTAGATGAAAACTGCATGAAATCTTTGTATGTGTCTGTTGATTTTCTTTAAAAAATGCATTCTGTAGCTCTGCACATTTGAAAAATGGAAAAAAAAACATTCCTTATTTGGAAAGTAGATAAGGATTAGTGACCATGGAAGTCAGGAAACTGGCTCTTATGAATCAGTATGACTCCAGAAGGAAACTTTACTTTTTTTCTGTCAAACTTTGAAAGTAATGATCAATAGTCTGTTTTTGATTTGTTAAATCTTATATAAACTATTTTGTGTTTTTCAGGGAAAAACTTCCTCAGTCAGTTACATTTTCAGCAGACTTGAGAGCTGACCATGGCATTGAAAATAAAGTGGACAGTAGTGAAGGAAGCCTTGCTTCGAACAGTAGTGGTTTTGGTAGTTTACCCAGAAAAGACAAACCGAACATTGCTCCACTTGGTAAGATTTACTTAAGAATTTATTTGTAAATATTGAGAAAGTATAACCAATATGTATCTGTGTGTGTGTGTGTGTGTGTGTGTGTGTATGCAATTGTGCATGGGCTAATGCCTTCTGTGTAGGCATTTTCATGTGCATGTGTGTGCACATTTTTACATGTGTATGTTTATGTGGTGACTACATCCTGGCATCTAAGTAAGCTAAACCATATGGACTGAATTGTACTACCTTGAATACGTATCCAAAATTAAAATAGGTTTGAGATTACAATGTATGTCATAGTACTCCCACAACTTGGCTGTGTAGATAAAATATATGTGGGACTTTTCTAACACTTAACCTCATCTTTTCTGTTTTGCAAAATGCTACTTTTTGCAGTTTGTTAGGAGTTATCAAATTTATAATGTTTAAGTACATTTGCCTTTATGATCATGCTTGAAGTGCTGAATATTTATTTCATGCCGGGTTCTTGTTCATGGCCGCTTGGCTATGAGACTATTGAATTTTTACAACAGAGAAAAGATAATTTTAATAGTCCAGAAAGACATTCCATCAGTATTTATAATACTGTGTTTGAAATATGTAGGTATATTTGATATTTATTTGTTGATCTCTATGGAATTTACAATTCTGACCTCTTTTTTTTTTTTTTGTGTGTACTTTCAGAGGTTCCTCCTATTTTAACTGATCCAGAAGGAGCCCGTGATGTCGATTTTGAGAAGAGCCATTCCCGAAATTCTAGCTATGCTAGTCAACATTCGCGAGGTTCCGGATATGGATCTCTTGGTCATAGTCGGCAGTCAAGTTTAAGTAATGATATTCACGGACATACTAGGTAAGCTGAAGATAGTTTTCATTTTTATTTCTTAAGTAAGCTTTCCAACCAACTGTAACAAATGTATAGATAACTTCCAGTATTAAAACTAAAGGAAAAAATTGTAATAATTACCTTAATTTTATAGAAAAATATTATTCTGGGAATAGTTAAATTTGGAAAAGAGACATTTTAATTTTTTTATAAAATATTTTTTTATTTTGTGTTGATTAAGAAAATGATTAATTCATAATTAGACATCACTTCTATTTATGCATTTCTTCTGTACTGAGCTGTATCATGATATCATGATATCTCAAAGACTATGCTCATTATTATCCTGGTTATTAATCACAGTCTTACATTCATCTGCATTTGAAGAATGTGCAGGATACCTAAATTTTCATCCCACAGGTAAACCCAGTAATGATTATTGTATTGTGTTTTTAGATAGAACACAATCTTAATTGGTTCAATACATCTTGTAAAATATAAGAAGCTTTCATGGTTGAATGATTAAAAAAGACATTCTGCTATAAAAAAAATAAGATAAAAATTAAAGGAAAATTTGATTCATCAGCTCCAGATTTTCAGAATCCTCTTATCTATGCTAACCTGAGTCAGCTCCATCTGAGCAGATGAGTAATAATCATAGAGATGACTGGTGTTTCTAACTGTAGATATTCCAGTGTAATCATACTGATATAACATTTAGGAGTAACTCCTAAGCATAACTTAACTTTAAATATGACTAACAGCTGTCTGTCATATTGAACAAGTTGGGCTGTTAAATTGTAGTACTTTTGTTAGCCTCAGTCAAAGGAAAATGTAGATTGACATGAAATTTTACTGCCGGCCATTTTAACTCAAACCAGAATGTAATGACATCAATAATGGAGTGTTTAATTTTCTGTCGTTTCTTCTTTTGACATTTGTACATTATGTCTTTAGATTGATCTTGAAACTTTATACTTTTGTTACAACAATAATCGGTCAGAAACATTTGTTTTTTTTTAAATTTTGAGATAATTGTGCTCCATAATTGTTTTCTATTAATCAACTTCATTTACTTAATATAAACCTTTGTTTACTATTAATTAACTATCATAGAGACATCTCTATAGCTTTTAAAGTCAATGTGTACAATAAACTATATATACTTAATGTTTATTTTTAATGTAGGATATGGTCATGTCATTGAACTCTTATTCAGTTAAAGCTTCTTAATTGTCACGTAATAACATTTTAGTGATACAACCAAACATAAAAAGAAAAATATTACTTGCTTAAATACTTAATTTATATTCAGGTGATTTTCACAAACACCTCCACAAAATTTTCCTCTGTATTTGATGTTATTTATGATTATTGGACAAGAATAGGTTTTATCATTTTCCATAATTTTTAGAGATTAATTTTATGAGTTTTGTTTGAAGTGGGAATTTAGGGTGGTTTTTTTATATTATTTTTTTTCTGTTTTCAAATTTACCTTTATCTATTAAAAGTTTGACTTTTTATGAAATAAAAATTATATTTTAAACAAAGCCAATCTTACTACATTACTGACATAAATCATTTTCTACAGATATTTTTAATGATTTCTCAAATTGAGTTGTATACCAAACAGTGTCATATTCTGTTCTCATCATATCTACTTGTATTTATGTTAAGCCTTAACCTTTAGCACACTGCCTTTTCTTTAGAATCATTTCCCCTGCCACTGCCTTGTTACTACAGGGAAGAAAACTCACCCGGTAACATGATACACCTACAGCGTGCTAAAGGTTAAACTTCTTCATATTTGTTTGGTATACATTGAAAACATTTGGTATATAGATGTAGAAACCTAGTTAAAGATTAATGAGTTGATATAAAGATAAATGTTTAACTTTATCTATTACCTTCTGAACTTGGATAATCAATCATTCCAACCTTAGACTGTCAGTATATATCTCAGTAGAATATCTTCTGTCAAGTATCCTGGTGAGCTCTTCATGCATTGCTGATCAATTTACTTAATAGATATTTTCACAAGTAAATATAATATAAACAGCTTGTATTTATCTCACATTATCTTTTTTGTTCTTCATCTTAAATTGTTTGTATTATGATTTAAAAAAAAAATTTTATTAATCATTTAAAAATATTTCCCTTCTATGTAATTATATTTCCTTCCATATGAGAGCATTTTCATAATTTTAATTCCTTCAGCTTTCACAAAATCATGTTTTCTCTTTTTCCATTTTTATCTGTCAGATTGTATGTCAGGTATGTAATGCTCATTTTCATTTGGTGTTCTGCAAAAATGTTCATGAAAGTGTATATTTAATTTCACCCTGCCCCCATCTGAATGGTACTTGTCTCCAATATGCATTTGAATTAAACATGTTTAGTGAGATTTTGTTAACAAATGATATTACTTTGCAAAGTGATAAATAACCATTAAATTATCAGGATTGACTTTCATACTTGATGTGCATACTTGATATCTTCACTCTAGCAGAATATATAGTGATAACTTCATATTGCACAGCTAGATCATAGCTACTAACCAATATTTCAGCAGAACATACCTATGTGTACTTTAAAGTACACTAAAATAAATTTTGTTTTTTTTAACTCTGTAGAACATTGCACCAACTACTAACCAGGTAGTAATTACTAGGTAAGTTAAACAGTTAGTTAAACAAATGGAAGCCAATGACAAGTTCTCTTATATTCTTGAAGTCAGTTTTATGTTAGCTAAGGTTTTAATGTAGTACTATTTGAGTACTGTAATATTTAAAAGGCAAATAAATAAACACATCTTTAATAATTAAAATATTATGAGAAAAGTGACAGCTCAAAGTGAGTGTATGTGAAAGGTATAAGTATTTAAATAATGCTAAAAGTATTTTTACATGTGTATTGTATGGTAAGTTTGCCTTAGAACAATGTAGACACCAGTCTACAGCTGAATATATCATATTTATGTATACTGTATCATATACCTGTGAAAACAAATTTTGACAGCAAAGATATAATCAGTAGAAAACACAATAGGAAGCTCACTTTTTTTCAAGGCATTAGTTTGTTACTAAATGGCTATAAAGTAATTTCAGAAAGTGTTACAGCAAGTTTGAATAAGAAATGCTCTTCATATGATGAGAATGATGATGCTGTTCATCAGATCCTAAATACTGACAAACATCTTTTCCTTCTGTTTACTTGTGAGTACTTATGTAATAATCAGATTAATCCTGATGAAACATATTTGAACCTTGTGATTAATAAGGACAACAGTGGTGAGGTAGTGGTTCAAATAAGTGAGAAAGCTAGAGAAAGATATCTGTCTGTCACACATTGAAGACTGTTAGTGTATTATTTCATGACGAAAGATTTTTTTCATCATTGTGTTTATATATTTAAACATAAAAAGAAAATATCTACCTACTGGTGCCAAGTATATGAAAAGGATTGTATCATTCCCCTTGCTTTGAACTTTGTATTACTCTATTATCACACTTTGATTATAAACTCGTCAAAGACAATGATGAAATTTATAAGACGGTGCATTTTAGTAAATTTTATTGACATCACTAAGATTTTAAAATAGAAATTTCATAATCACAACATGGTACTTAAAATTAAGTTGTTTGATGTATGAAAAGACAGTAAATAAGTTACTAACAGCTGTACGATTCAGTGGAAATAAATAAATGTGATAACATTAAAGGAATGTTAAGAGGCATATCTTAGACTAAACAAATATTATCAAGGACAAAATAGTCATTAAATAATGTCTATATACTAGAGGAAATTAGAGTGGGAGAGAAAGGGAGAGAGATGAATAACGCAGTTAATTTCCCTCTCTTTTATGGTGACATGGTAAAAAAATGAAACAGAAATGCTTTATTCTAAAATAGCTTGCAATAGATTTGTATTGGATATGTCACCATAAAACTGTAAGCTTTGTGTGAAGCTGTCTGCAGTGTTTCCCTTGTTGCAGTTGGTTGCATCAGATAAAGTCTGCTGAATTTTGTCTTGTGTTTAGCTTGTTACATCTGCAATGTGAGAACTGTCATTTTCATAATCACCTATTTTAAAAGAGGCAATCTGTTTGGTGTATACAGTAGGAAAAGAAATCAATCTAGTTTTCATATAAATGTCTGAGATAGCTATGTGTTTGATTCAGTACATCTTTACTAGGAGTATGGAAATAAAATCACCCAAAGTTATATTGTTAAAATTGTTTATCCACTGAAGTTTAGCTGTTGTTTCTTATGAATTACATTTTAATTTCTTAATATTGAATCATTAGTGAAGTATCCAACTTGGAAAAACCTTTTGTTGTTTTGTTAGTCAATAAGAAACTTTTACATAAATGGCTCAAGAGCTTTAAAAAAAAAAGGTGCTTCTCCTTTTAGAAAGTTAACAATAAAAGAATATTTGAATTATCTTCACATGAGGTTTCATTCTATTTGAAATTTAATAAATCAATCTTTCCCCTTAACCCATTGATTGTTAAATCAGTGTCTTTTCGGGAAATATTGTTAAGCAATTAATTAGCAATACTTAGTAAAAAAAAAAGTAAATAAAATCAGCACTAACAATTTTAGAAAGGCATGCCAATTTCTTTATCAACAACTTATTAGGTACACGTTTCTCCAATAACCTATTTAACTTTTGAGCATTAGGCAACTATCTTCCTTAGTTTCCCTGCTAGGTACATTTGTTTTGTCCTCTTTTTTGTCTGTGCAAACTATTTCTACCTATTTTACTGTATAAACAGCTTCGCACTGTCATTGTTTTTCAGTCTCATAATCCATTAACATAGATTTTTCATGGTTATAATTGTGAATTTTTATTAGTATATAACTACGCAATACTTTTGCTCTATATTTTTATTCTGGACAATGTTTTCCCCTGTGATTACTCTCTGATGATATGAGTTATAGGTTATATATTATCATTAGTTTAAACTCTTGCAACGATGTCACTTACTGTGCATTTGCCTTGTGAATGAATCCTAGAGTTCTATTGTATAATTGTTTACCTATTCTCACCTTAATTTTAGTTAAAATTTGTGCTTTATATGTATTTGTTGTTTTTTCATTGTTAGAATAAACAAAAAACAAACATTAGTTTTTGTTTCATATCTTTGAGTTGTTTGAAAATATTGAAGTCCCCTATGAAAATATTGATTAAAAATTGTCAATTACCTTTCATGATCAGAGACATCCATTAATGGGTAATTAGACCCTTTAATTTTAGTGGAATAATTGAAACTGCAACGCTCATTATCTTTATCAAAGCAAAATCAGAGAACTTGTAAGAATCAGAAACAGAACTTAGCTTGCAGACTTTTATGATCTCACCACCTGTTCTATTGTATCTATGTCAGAATTTGACCACTTATGATGCAGTACTTTGTTTGTCATGAATATACCACCAATGATATTGTATTTGCTTTGACAGGATTTTATAAAATATGATTTCAGTACTTGGTTTGTCAAGATCTTATCACTTATATGGTACCTATGTCTGAACTATGTCATACATATATAGTACCTATGCTATGGTACTTGAGCCAGGATCCCACTTATGATATGGTATTTTCCACTTCCATTTAAAAAGAAACATTATAGATGATTATTTTAAGCTGCTTTGTCATTTGGAGTTCATTAAAATTTGGTGTGTAGTAGAGTTAAATAGATTTACTAAATTTTCTAATGATGTCTTCTAACATTTCTATAAATGACTTGAACTCATCTTGAAACCGACTCCATACTCTAGTATGCTGCCTACAATCTGTAATATTTTACAACATTTACGTTTATAAAGTGACTTTATTTGTTTTTAAGTTTGGAAGTAAAGTTGATGATAGTGTAGGAACTGAATTTGAATTTAGGAAATATGCATATATTTATTTTAGAATTTTGTGAAGCAGAATTGTACATACATTAATTACCTTGTTTTAAGGCTTTAGAAACTCTGAAACTATAAATGATTTCTATAGTTGGTGTAAGGCTCTTTTTGTAGGATGGGATGCTAATTTTGAGTTCATTAGTTCTTCTATATATTAATGGTATTCCTTTAAGTATCTCTGAATGTATGAAGAGTAAAACTATTATGACAAGATTAGAGCTCAAATAGACATGGTTTCATAACATATCTAGCACAATTTTTACCTGCTCCATCTTTCTCATTAAAAGATAAGGTATAATAGCAATGATTTAGATTTCTTATTGTCAATTTAATAAATATAACTTTATATTATGATTTTTAATACTTATATTCACCAAAGAGTTAAATATTCATATTTTGTATGTTTGCACAATAGCATGATATTTATTTTTCACATATGAATAAAAAATAGATAAGTATATTAGTATGGTAAGTCTTTCTTTTGGCCTATTGTGTTAAGCATTACACCTAAGTTTGCTTGTGGGTTTTGTAGTTTAGATCTTTACTGACATATGCAGAATTTCAAAAGAAGTAATTGCTCTCACTGCACTATACATATCTGTCAATATATGCTGTAAGTGTTAAGGCCATCAGTCAATTTCATGATAAAATTCAGTGTTAATATTGTAAACCACCAAATGAATTACTTATCAACTTTCAAGTCAACATAGGGCTGTCCATTACTCATATATCTTTCTTTTTCTTGTAATGTGATTTAGACTCAGTAGCATAGCTTCGGCTTCCTCACATATAACACTGTATATAACATCAGGGACTCAAAAGAATATCACAACTTTTCACTGAGAAAGTTACTCAATAGTTATGGCCCTTTCTAAAGTAAGAGGTAAAATTTAAAATATGTTGAAGTCAGTTGCATGCAAACAGAAATAATCCCAGTGTACTTGTAATGGTTGATATACGAGCAGAGTTCCTGGTAATTAAGTTATCAATTAGATCAAACTGAAAAACTTGAAATTTTGTGGCATCTTTGCAGCCAAAGATTTTATTTTTCCTTTTTGCTTTGCTGCACAAGCTGAAGCTGTGAAAATTTTGAATGGTTAATGAATTCAGCATTAGGTTCTCAACAAAAGAAGAGAGTAGAGAAAGAGGTAGAAGGGAAATGCCTTAAAATTTTAAAAAGGAAAAATTTGCAATAACCCATGTATTTCCTAATTTACAATAGCCAAATTATGTTAATTTTTTTCTTGTATTTGCTTTATTTATAGACATCTGAAAGCTATTGATAACTTATGCTGTACATGAAACATTAGTCTTTTTATTTAAAGGGTTACTTCATTCACATGCAGTTTATTAGGAGTGCATTTTTGCAAGGATGATTATTGAAACAAAGTTTCATGTTATTACAAAAGCAGTGTTAGATATATGATTATCTAAGATTCTAGAACCCTCTCTCCTTTCACCTCATGCAGATAAAGCC
>NC_142929.1:124467715-124487715 GCF_046866305.1 Octopus bimaculoides | reverse complement strand
TAATGTAAGCCCTTCCCTTAAAATAAGCTTTAGTTGAGAGCAGCAGACAGATGAAAGAAATAAGCAACCTCTTCATATTGATTCAAACTATGGTGTATACACTGTTCAAAATATCTTTTTGGTGGCTAAGAAAACGTCACAAAATCTATCCTGGTGTCTCTTTTGTAGCTCAAATATTAAGAAGTTCTACTTCAATTGACAGCCCATGTTTGGAGCTTTCAAATGTACACATTTTCTTTCAAGGCAAAAATCTCCTAGAAAACAACATGATGAAATTGAATGAGAAATCATTTGTCAGGTCATTTTCTCCCCAAGACAAGATGAGTGCCAAAAGAAAGAGTTATTCCATCGAGTACAAGAAAGGAATCGTGGAGGAATCACTGGGCAAGAACCTTGCTGTTTTCTGTAAAGAAAAGAATTTAGATCTCCGAATGGTTCGAAAATGGCGAGTAGACTACAATAAATTCAGTCAACAATGCAGAGAACAATGCAGAGAAACACAAGTGTGGATCAGGTCAGCAACCACTATTTTCTGATCTGGAAGACGTCATCTTTGAATGGGTTGCTGACAGGAGAGCAAAGGCTTTGGTTGTTTGCAGGACTGATATTCCAGCATTTGCCCTTGCAAATTTACCACAGTTTGGTATATTTCCAGAAGAATTCAAAGCATCACAACACTGGCTGGATGGTTTCCTTCAGCAATATGAACTTTCTGAGAAGGCCGGCAACACTGTTCAAACTGGAAGATACGGAGATTATTAAATGTGCACTTGCATTTAAGTCCTTTGTTGATGGAATAGATTTTTCTAAACACCATCTCTCAAACATGATTGCTATAGATGAAACTGCAGTTTCCATGGGCCAAGGATCTCAACTGACAATTGATCAAAGGGGTGTGTCATCAATCTATATTCCCTCCATTGGTTACAAAAGTGCATGAGTTACATGTATTTTGGCAATTCATCTTGATGAAAGTAAAACCCCACTTCTAATCATCACTAAAAGTAGGCAGGATAAAATTGAACACATTTCAGGTATCTGTGTTCTGGAAACTGAAAAGGCAACATTGTTGAGTCAAGTCTTTGAGAGAACTATTCAAATTTGTTTGAAAGGAAGATGAATTTTCTCAAAGAAACAGAAAAATTCTTGTTAACAATGAATTGGAGTTCATCACAAATGAAATTCTTGTCAGAACTGAAGATGATATACAAAAATAAGAGCTTGGAAACTGGTTGGCTATTGAGAATAAAGTTGAAGTGGAGCCTACAATGATAGTGTTAGAAATAAGCTGGGCTGTTATGTATCTACATTCTAAATTAGAAGAGAGTGAGCCAAATCCAGAAGTTTTAGAAGTTCGTCATGAGTGGGATTTTTAAAGCAATATGAGTATGAACAATTTATAAATGAACTACTAAATGTGTACATTAGGATGGATAAGTTGTTTTCTTTTTTTAAATAAATAGGTAAAGGCATGACTGTACACAGTCATGCCTTTACCTATTTATTAAGAAGTTTACTTTCCAACCACATGGTTCTGAGTTCAGTTCCACCACATGGCACCTTGGGCAGGTGTCTTTTACTATAGCTTTGGGCCAACCAAAGCATTGTGAGCGGATTTGGTAGATGGAAACTGAAAGTAGCCCATTGTGTGTGCATCCGTCCTCCCGCCACTGCCTGACAACTGGTGTTGGTGTGTTTACATCCTTGTAGCTTAGCAGTTTGGCAAAAAAGACCACTGGAATAAATACCAGGCTTTAAAAAAAATAAGTACTGGGGTCGATTAATTCAACTAAAAATTCTTCAAGGTGGTGCCCCAGCATGGTTACAGTCTAATGACTGAAACAAGTAAAAAAGAAAAGAAAAAATCAAATAATAACTTCAAGCTATTTTCATAGTATTTTTTTTACAATACGATGCATAATGTATTCATCTTCACTATAAAATATACATAAATCCAACATTGAAGCCACATCATAATTGCCATTTTTAACATCCATATTTCTATGGGTCAGTTTCTTGAAGCAGATTGGATGCTCTTTCTGTCACCAACTCTCACATGTCTGCAAGCAGTGTAATATTTCCCCATGACACAACATGGCTACACATGGTTAGGAATACACATATACAATTTTATGTTAACATATTGTGGGTCATATTTTTCAATTAAAATATCTGTTAATTTGGCACTTATGCTTTCAAGTGTGGGTTTTTATATTTTGAATATCAGAGCTTTAGAATCTGGAGGGGTGGAGTGGGGGACATATTAAATTGAAATGGGTTAGTGGATTTGGCCTGCAGCACTGCTTTCCATTTTTTTTAATGTATACATTTATGAAAATCGTAATGTAAGTTTTTGTCCATGAGTATATTTTGTTTGTATTTGAAATTACATTGAGACAATATACTATTAATGATTTCAGAAAATATATGAAATGATTTTATTTTAATAACTAGAAGAACCATTACAAAATTTCCATGTTCCTTAATCATGAGAAAATAACTTTAAAAACTTTCGTTGAAAAATAGTTTTTTTTACAGTTCTGATGTCTCTGATATTCAAAATAATAAACATTTGAGGGTTAATGGAAAATAATCCATGCTTAATTGAACAAGTGGTAATAAAATTCCAAGGTTTTGGTATTTGACAGGGAATTATCACCATTATCATCATCATTTGGCATCCACTTTCCATACTGGCATGAACTGGACTGTACAGGTTGTCAGGGTTTGAATTCGTCGTTATTCAGTTACTTCCCTTTCAGATAGGTCAAAGAAATATGTCTTACTTATACATTTCTCTATGGTTCGGTTCCTGCAGCTGGATTCCTTTATCTCTTACCACTTTGCAGAGTGTATTAGGTGCAGGTTATTGTGATACCAGCCCTTCAACAAGATTAAATAAAGGGTTCTCTTGATCCAATGCTGTCTCCACATGGTCACCAACCAAATACATACCAAAAAAAAAAAAAAAAAAAAAAATCAAGAACAGTTTTTATCAAATTGATTTTTAAAAATTATTGACCAATAAAGAAAAATAAAAACAAAATCTGAGGCAATAGTAAATTTGCTGAAAATGTAATGTAAATGAAATTGTGTTATATATACATTGTTATATTTTTTTATAATGTCTACAGCTGAGTGGAGACAGGTAGTGTACTTCATTCACAATCCTGTCCTGAGGGTTCAAATATCACCATATGCACTTTTGTCTTTACTGCTATCACAACTACTATCACCATTACTATAGTCCCCACTATCACAGCAACACTGTTAAATGCAAATTTCTAGAATAACTCCTTGCATTTACAAAGGATAATGTTATCAAACAAAACCTGAACAACGAAACTGGCAACTGTTAAAAAAGACATAAAGAAATTGAAAACAAAGAGGAAACATCTAACTGGGTGCATGAATAAAGATAAATATTACTAGGTATACTTTCAGATGGAATATAAAACAGGCCTATAATTGTCACAGATATCCTGTGGTATATTACTATTTTTGAGATATAGAAAGAAATTCAGTTAAAGTTTACAAAACGTCTTGTAGTTTATTCCAATTAACAGAAAATATGTCACCTAATAGTAATACTGTAACTGAGTGAAGGCATAATTTCAAGAACCTGTGTAACTACTCATGTAATGGAAACCGGCTTTCTATTTCCTTAATATATTTTGTATAAAGGTGGAATTGGTTAAAAAAGAAAATATGTGGCTTACATCAGAAAATGAATTTAAGATGAGATTTTATTTGCACAAGATTTTGTTGTTGACCAAAACAGGATATTCATTTCCAAAATTTTGTAATATATTTGGAGATTATGTCATTGTCTCAGTACCTTTAAGATAAAATGATATATCCTTGCTTTTGCATTTGCTTTCAAGCACAACAGTACAAAGAAATTGAGTTGTGTATCAGAGATTACATTATCTAATATGACTAAATATTTTTAAGAAAGTAGAGTGTAATGTGAGGAATATTTGGCTGCTATTTCTTGTATGTTAAGCAGCTATGGTTTTTATAAAGTATGGTGGATATGAATCAGAACTCTTAAACTGTGTTACATTTAAACAAAACGATTTCAATATTAGTTGAGAGTGCGAACTCAAGAACTGACATCCTGAGCACTTGTTTGCATAACTTGGAAAACTTTCTATATAACATGTCTGATCCACAACCAAGAAATTCAGAATTAGAAATTTTTGACAGTTTTCAATTTCAACTTTGTTTTCTCTTTAACTATTTCTTTGTCATCTATTAGGCTGTATTTTATCATTTTACTTGACATTCTAAGTATCAATATTTTCTCTCTATATCTCCTTCAGCTGCTTTCTCTTTTTTTGTTATAGGTTTTTGTTGCATTCTTTTTCCTTCCTTCTTACTTTACCCTAAACTATGTTTTTTTCTATTACAGTATACCATGAATGGCCTTAGATTTATTTGTTTATTATAATTAGTTTTATATTCACTCATTCAAATATTCTCTTTTTGCTTTATATATATAACACACAGAGTCAAATAATGTTTTTGAATTCAAGTTTATCATCACACAGGGATCCAATCAAATCTTTTTCTTTGTTTTTGTCTGAAAATTCTTTGAAATAGTTTCTTGTTCAGATTTTGTTTGACAATAAGAGATGAAAAGAAATTTGAACTTTCAGTTTAATATGTCATATATTTTGTCATCTACCTCCAGTATTGAGTACTCTGTTTTTATCTTCTTTCCACTGAAGTCTTTGCATTCAAAGTGTTTACATTCATATATGTACCATTATCATCATCATTGCTTTGTCCACTTCTCTTTGTTCACATTAGTCAGGCAGAGTTTATTGAGGCAGATGTCTTCTATGACTAGAAGCCTTCCCTATTGCCTTTATCCAAGTAAGCTAATACTTGCCCACAACCAGGCATGTTTTCACAGAACATTGGAAGTGAATGACACTGGTACTTATTTACAGCTATCATACAATCACACACACACACACACACACATACACACACACACACACACATACACACACACACACACACACACACACACACATAACCCATGTCAGCATGGAAAATGGATATTAAATGATGATGATGATGAGACAGTAATCCCTCGACTATCATGGGTGTTACGTTCCAAAACTCCCTGCAATAGGTGAAAATCCATGAAGTAGAAACAATACTGTATATTTTTTACATTATTTTTACAATTTGTATATATTTTATTATAAATGCAAAACAACACCACAGCGGAATTATCATATGCTTAAATAAATCGTGATAGGTGAACCATGGTATGGCAAGGGATTACTGTACATATACACACACACTGCATTTGAAATATACATGTTCTATGTTATATATAATATACACACAATACATATGTACTATGTGTATTATATATACAAATATATACAAAATAATTGCTGAGTATTGCTAATATCTATTGCATTGATTTTGATATAAGCAAATATACACACTTATAAAGTACACACTTATAAAAGTACACATTTATATACACACTTATGAAGTATATTCAAGTTTTCTCTGAGGAGTTTATCATTGAGCTGTGTTATATAGAATGGTGTGTGTATACATGCATATATGTTTGTATGTATAAATGCACTCTCACACATATATACACATGCATTCATTCTTCATTTCTTTTATTATTCAGAAGTCCGAGTGCAGGATCTGCTTTGAACGATTCAGGAAAAATAGAAAGAAGACGTGTAAGTATCTGGAAATATTTATGTGAGCATATTTTATGAATATATTCTTTTGATTTTGACATGTGTAAAATCCTTTATAGAAACAAGCCTGTAAATGAAACATCTATTTGAGAGTTGGGTTGAAATAATTATAAATATTTACCAAAGCAATGTAATTGAATGGAATAACAATTATTTCTTTCATCAACATGTAGCTTAGATGGAGACAACTGTTTTGGTCTTTGTAATATTTAGGTGTCTGTAAAGAAGTCACCCTGACGTCAGACATTTTTATGTAGAGAAGAGGAAATGGATAAACAAACTGCTCCAAATTCAAATTCAATTTGAGAGAATGTCAAATTCAGGAATAAGTTCTATGATGATTAGATCGATGTGTTGTATGAATAGAAATGCAAAAGATGAGACATAATGAAATAATCTAATTATTGTGATAATTCATTTCAGAAGATCAGATACATAACTGTTGCATTGCATTTATCAGTCAAATGGTGATGTTAATGGTATTTGACTAACCTCCTCCTTTCAAAATTGCTTGTCTTTGGTGACAATCAGAAACAATTCTTTTGTTGCACATTAAATCTTTGTAAATACATTACTCTTTGATCAATATGTATATTATTATTTGGAGCGTATATTTGTATATGTTTTAGCATTTTATTTTAACAATTTTGTAATTTTAAAACGTTATTTTAGACCGCTTTATAGTTAGACTATTTATAGCACGCAAATTTTTTAAATGTATTGTTAAAGGGGGATAACTCTAAAGCTACTAAATATAGGGGAGATAATTTATGCAGTTTTGAAAATATTGACATTTCGTTTCGATCATCTTTTTCCTTTCCTTTCTCTTAATCTTTTTAACTTTCTGGATCAGAGAGAGAAAGAGAAGAAAACGTTTTTTTTTTTATGACTACAAGAAATGTTGATACTGTTGAATTCTATTTTAATCATCGTGTAATTTTGTCGAGTCTTTCTAAACTGTGATAAAGAGGCTGCTCTTTTTATGAATGCATGTTGTAATTGTTTTATTATCGATACTGGTCTGTGAAAAAAACAAAAACAAAAACAAAATCCTGTTTTATCTGATTGCATACTAAACGGTATGCTACTTTGTACGTCCAATATGTTCTAAATTAAGCTTTTAGCTATACAGACGATGCTTGCTCTATGTGATTTAGAAAGTATGGAAGCATCTCTTTAACCTAAGTCAGCATAAAATAAATCTTAAACCATGATAAATCATTGCTTTTCAAATACTTTTTGTGTTAGAAACCGGGTAGTTTATTAGCAGTAATTGTTTAGTACATATTTTGAGGGGAATTTGGTAAGTTTAATTATTATTGAGTAAAAAAAAAAAAAAGCAGGTTGATATAATAGTAATTGTTGTCATTGAAATATATTGTATGAGAATTTATTAAATTCATAAAAAAGTTTTTTTTTTTTTTGTTTAGAAACTTGAAGACCCAATTGAACGTCGAGTAGATTCAACAAGAGTTGATGCTGAAGACCTTGTAGAAGAACTTATAAAAGGAACAGATCTACGCCTTGATGACAGTGAAGAACGTAAGATATAGTTTTTCTAACTATTAAAACAATTTATATACCATGTGTTTTTTACATATATTTGATGAGTGGGATTTACATTTCTTTATTTTTACATATGTTCTTTTTGCTTTTTCTTGGAATTGAGAACAAAGTTGTTGATAAGCCTCTGTCAGTTCTGATGGAGTGGACCTGATCAAAGGTGTTTCAGCCTGGATCATTCTTTCATTTTGTGTATCAGAGATTACATTATCTAATATGACTAAATATTTTTAAGAAAGTAGAGTGTAATGTGAGGAATATTTGGCTGCTATTTCTTGTATGTTAAGCAGCTATGGTTTTTATAAAGTATGGTGGATATGAATCAGAACTCTTAAACTGTGTTACATCAGTTGGTGGTCAATACAAACAAATCTTGTACTTTGCTGTCGACTGTGTTCCTAATTTCACAGAGAGGATTAAGATGATGAAAGTGTTACTGTAGAAGAATATTTTGCAGAAATATTTGAAAATTTTACTCATGATAAATAAGTTGAAGTATTTTTATAAATAACAAGGAAGCTTAAAGATTTTGTATTTCTTAAGTTTGAAAACTTGGATGACTGTGTTAGATCCTCTTTCAATTAAATGGATGGAAATTAAAACAAACTAAAGCAAATTCAGTAATAAGCCTTAAGTTTACATTAAATTTGAAACTATCCCACAGAAAATAATTAAATTTTCTTGAAGTCTTCTAGAATTTTGGTGAAGCATGCATAAAATTTTTTTTTTTCTCCTTTTGGTCTCCTAAGCAATCTGAAATTGTGAAAATGGGTTTTTTTATGCTGAATACACTCAAGAGAAAAGGAAAAGAAAATTATATTTAATTTGTAATATCTATCCAAATATTAGAGCAATTTGAGAGTTGTCTCCCCTAGTATACTAAAATTCCTTCACCGAAAACGTTTTTAAAAAGGAATAATCGAGTACGACCTTTCCTGGTGTAGAAAGCAGTTGTTAAAAAGTGATGATCTTTGTGACAGTATTTCACCTGATCCTTGAGAATGTAATGAGATAGTTTCATAATATATTAAACCTTCAGTATGTTACGCTATTCTTAAAAGTGGCTACAGTTTTTGTTTCTACACTTGAAAACTACCTCATATTTAATGATCCTTGATACTCATGTCATTCTAGCATATGGGGTCCTCTGCGGTCAAGATTGAACATATGCAAGCATGTACAGGCCTGTGTGAGATTTTGTTGGGGGAAAAACTGGCAGTTGACCATGCATGCCAGTCTCCCCTCTACACATTTCTGACACTCACCCAAAGGAAAGGCCACCAACTTGGGTTGTTGCTGCTTGGCATTACCATTGGCATCACAGGTGTTGCTGTCAGATTTTCCTCCATCCTATAACAGTTCTGCCAATCCACTGCCCTGTGCTGATACCTTATTATTATCTACTTTGAAAGGATGAAATTCATCTTGATAGTATTTAAGCATGGAGAGCTGGAACTAATACTATGAGGACTTCTGACCAATGCTCTGACAACTCTATCAATTCACCATCTTACTTACACACAGTGTATCACACACACACACACACACACACACACACACACACACACACACACACGTATCATCAGAGCTCTTAACTCCAAACACTACCCTGAAATTCTACATACAGGGGAACCTCTATGTGTTTACTCAACATACTAGAAATATTAACTAAATGTTTTCAAATCGCACCATATTAAAAGAAGGAAGGCCATATTAGATATCAAAGCTATAGACTCTTCTAAAGAAGACATAATAATGACAGCTGAAATTCTTTTCATCATAAGTGACCTGCATCAAAGTTGACCTGTGGCTAAATAGCAGCAGAGATGTACAGAATTAGACTGGACAGTGGGACAATAACCTCCTTTTCTAGACTGCAACATTGCACTGCCACTGCATGTTAGCATGTGCAGTGTAGTCCTTAACCAGGAGAAAGAATGATACACCTGGTGCTCTGAATGTGTGATATGATTAACTTCATGATTTGGTTTGATTAACTTCATGCTGCAGGTCTTCTTGTTGACACAACCTTGGACTATATAGCAACAAGCTTATTATATTTGGTAAAGTTTTCATGGAGAAATATGAAGCTTAATTCACACAGTATGTATTCATAGTTTAAAACACTGGTTAAATTTTTATATCAATATCTTTTCCATCAACTGCTATTGAACCTGTACTAATATGTAATATTTCTCTCTTTTCAGGATCTGGGCTTCAATTGTTTATCGATACAGATGGAAAGACTGCCTTGCGTTGAAAATGATGATGGTGATTTTGCATCGATACGATCCAATTGCCTTCTTGGGGATTTGTAAATGGGTCTCTTTTGGTGGGAATATTGGGATTTCTGCAGCAGTTGCTTCCTGGTTGTCTTTTGATATTTAAACCTACCACCACAATGCTGGTCATGTGGAGAAAACCTTTCTGTTCTTCAAAACTTCTGAACTATTGTCCTACCTTTAGGCTTTGCCTGTCAGTCTATCTATCAATTTGTTTCCAATGCAAATTTTTTTTTTGTCTGTAAAATTTCAAACACAGATAAATGTGGTAGAAAGTTTAAAATAATCCCTTTGTAGAGACAACTAGATTTCCCATGGCTACTCTGGAAAGTAAAAATAGACTATGAAAATTTAAATTTGGTCTACTTTATCTTCTCTATCTATTCCCTCCTCTTTCTGTCTCCTGTATATCTGTTTCTTACTGTCTTTTTCTATCCATACTCTCTTTGTCTCTCTAGCCTGATCAATCTTTTCCTTTCATTCCCTTTCCATATATCTCCCTATCACCCTCAGTATCTATATATTCTGCTCTGTAGTTATATTTCTCTCTCATTATATATCCCCCTTCACTCTCTATCTTTCTGCCTGTTCATCTACTTATCTATTCAGCCATCTATCTGTTCATCTATCAGTTAATCTATCCCTATTAATTTTGTCTAAATCTCTTCATTTATATATTCACCTGTAGCCATCTCTCAATCCATCTACATGAGTGTGCGCACGCGCACACACACACACACACACACACACACCTTACAGTACTTTAAAGCTGTATGTCTTATTAGATTGCTGAAATATCACTCCACCTTTTATTTTTTGACATAGAATAACTCTCAACTTTAGATGTTATAGTGCCTATACTTCTTTTTCTTCACATCACCTACCATCACATTCGGAATGGTTAGCTGCTCAATCCCATGTAATTTCAGTGAAAACTTACATGCAAACCATTCTCATGGGAAGTCTGTTATCTGCTTTTCTCTCTTTCATATAATCTTTGTCATAACTCTACCTCCAATCTTATGAAATGCATTGGTACTTTTATTATAAAATTTCCTTTCAATAGAATACTTGATAAAGAAGAAAAAAACCCAATATGCAAGAAAAACAAAAGAGAGTATACTGATTTATTTACAATTGTGTATATATGTTTTTTTAAAAATCTTTTTTAACATTTTTCTTTATAAACCCCATTACTTATTTGATATTATTTAAGGGATACTGTGGAAACAGACAAATGTTTTGAGGCATATCTATGCCTATAATGAAGGTCTTGTCATAAGATCTGTTTTTCCATTTATTTTTTTCCTTTTTATTTTTTAAACTTGAAAAAAAAATTTTTTATTTTGGTACAGTAGCTGTAGATATTAGAAGTACTAGACTGAGGTATTTAAAGACCTTTACTCCATACCAGTTTTCTTACATGCTGTGTATCATCACTGATGTTGGATTAATCTTGTGGTAGTAATTGAACTTATCAATTCTGAGTTTTAAAAAAAAAATAATAATTTTATCTTTTTATTTTCTCAAATTTAAATATCTCGGCTCGAAATCATATGTTAGAACAACAATAGCCTCCTAACCTGTGATTTACAGAAAAAAAAAAAAAGAAATGTTTTATTTTAATAAAAAGCAATCAGTTACTACATTGTGCAGAATCGGTTTGCATTCCAAGGAAGCTTTTTATCAAAATGAATGAAAATTTGGAAATATATTTTTTCTAATCTTAAATTTGCATATCATTTGCTTTATTCTTTTTAGTTTTCTTTCATTCACACACACACACACACACACACACACACACACACACACACACACACACACACACACACATTTGTCTGCGTATATATATGTACACATCTATCTGTCAATAATGGCACAGACACACACATACTCGTATGTATTGATGTGTGTATATATGTACATCTGTCTATATATGTATGCATCTATGTGTATATATTTATATAATGTACATATATGCATCTATTTGTGTATATATATATATATAATGTACATATATGAATCTGTGTATATATATATATATATAATGTATATATATATATAATGTATATATGTGCATCTGTGTGTATATATATAATGTATATATATATATATTTATATATATATATATATATATGTGTGTGTGTATGTGTATGCATATATATGTGTGTATATACACACATACATAAACATTAAATTGTATTATAGTTAAGATTTTTTGTAAATTGGAACTGATTTTGAAGGTGAATTTGTGAAAATCGTGTGGAATCAAATATAAGTGTGTGCATATGGATGTTGAGTGTGTGTGTGTGTGTACAACTTTTATTCAGTCAACAAAATAATAATTGAACTAAGAGACATAACTTTTGTTGTTATGCTGAAATTTTGAAAAGTTTTCAATATTTTAATTGTGCCACAAATCGATTGAACTTAGGTTTGGGTGTCATCCATTTCTGCTTCCAGCTTCTTAAGACATCTATTTATATTTATCTCTGTGTGGATATGTGTGTAAATGTGTTTCTCATGTTAATGAGTATATGCCTGATCCATGCCAGCATGGAAAACGGACGTTAAATGATGATGATGTATATCTTTATTTATGTTTATTACTTATATATATATATATATATATATATATATATATATACATATATATATATATATATATAAATGTGTATGCCTCTGTGTGTGTGTGTTTGTGTGATTTGAATGTAATATATGACTGAGTGTGGGAGGGATAATTAATGTCTTGTTTGTTAATTCATGATATTGAATGCAAGCGTGTAAATAGTAACGTTAAACCATTTATTTTAAAATCTTTTTTTAAATATTTTAAACACCACACACACACACCTATACAGAGTTGTCTCCCATACTGTTGCTCAGCTTTTGGAGTAAATTGTATTTTAACTTTTTTTAATTAGTTTATATTTTTTAATTTTAAAATATAATGCAAAATGAAAAAGAGAAAAACGCAAATGAACTTCGAAAGATAGAGATATGGAAAGAAAAAAAAAGAATCTTTAAACGTTCATGTAAATCTTTGTTTGAATAATTTCTTTTTGTGTCTCACATCTCAGCTTCCTGTCTCTGAATCTGTTGATCATACAAATAGAACTACATTCACTAACATAAGCTATATATTCATTGAATTTATTTATACTCACGTGTGTGTATATATGTGTGCATGTATGTGAGTATATGTGCATGTATGTGAGTATATGTGTGTATATGTATGCATGTATATGTGTGTATATGTATGCATGTACATGTGTGTATGTATATATATATATATATATATATATATATATATATATATATATATATAAGGCAAATAAGAAAATGGAAAGGATATAAAAATCAACAAACATCAGCCAGTAAACATTCCATTATATCTATTTATTAAATGATAACAAACATGTGTTTAAGTGGTACAAGTACTACGCATGGGAGTATTGGGATTAGTTTTTGGCCAATAAGTTACAAATATTAACACCGCACTAAAGTTTTACCCAGTTTTTCTTTCATTAATGTACTTGTGTATTAATTTTCCCCAAACAGGTTCGATTTAAGTTATTTCAGCCAACTCCTTTAATATTGCTGTATCCATTAAATAGCGTTTAGCCTCTAACCTCTGACCCCTGTAGCATGGACCATACCATTAAACTTACCACAAAGCATACTACCTTCACTATTTCTCTCAGTATAATAGAAATACAATGTAAACCGTAGTCTGCAGATATATCTCCTGAGAGTGTCTTTTTTTTACTTACCACACAATGGAATACTATGGATTATAATAACACCTTAAAATGAAGTTCTTACTTTTCCTTACTATGTCTATTACATTACATTATTTTTTATTTTGACCTATTTTAGTCTATCTTATTTACCCTACTCTATTATTCTAACTGAATTACCCACCTGTTAGTTTCCTAACATTTGTACTCTCTGAAGAAGCCTTGAGGCTCAACTACTACCCAATCTCTGTCCAATGTTTATTCATCCCTGTATATCACTGATGCGATGAGGATGACTTGGAAGATTCTGAGGCCTCATGGTAGAAACGGCCATAAATGATTTGTATCTGTATACTCATCTATTATTATTCATTCATCTCTCTCTATATATATCCGTTTACGTATTTATTGGCTGATCTCATTCGTTTACTTGTACCACTTAACCACTTGTTTGTTATCATTTAATAAGTAGATATAATGGAGTGTTTACAGGCTGATGTTTGTCAATTTTATATCCTCTCCATTTTCTTATTTGCCTCATAAATCCTGGGAAAATTTCCAATTTACCCCCACCCATACCTAGTATTCAATTGCGATATTGCCAAGCAATAGTAAGCACTTGGTTAAAAATACGTAGCTACACATCCAGTAGCACACTGGATATTTAATATCCCTTAGATGGTTTATTAACCTCTAACTCATACAGACACATATATATATATGTATGTGTGTGTGTGTGTGTGTATGTTTTGAAGTTTTATGGACAGAAGTGCACATAAAGTGCATGTACTGGTCTAAGAATGTGTGCACAAGGGCTACAAATCTGTTACGCTATTTTAAGTATTCAAGCCAGTTTTTGTCATACTGACTGAATAAACCTCACAACTAAATACCTTCAGTAACTATATAAAAAGGAAACGAAATATGAAAATAATCTTTGAAAGTTGATTTCTGGTTTAGTTTAATTTGTTCTGTTCTTGTTAATTCAATTCGATTTTTTTTTTTTTTTTAATGAAGAACCTATATTTTTTAGACATAAGGATATGTAACTGACACTTAAAGTGAGAGAAAAGGAGAATTAAATGACATTGTTTTGGTTATATAAGCTTGTCCTTATAGAAATTGTTGTAATATTTATCATATTGGAAAATATTGATGGGGAAAATTGTAATATTTCTGATATTGGAAAATATCGATGGGGAGCCTGGTACCATTAATTTAGTTATTCAGAAAATAAAATATAAAAAGTGAATCAAATTTTTATTCATTAAAAAAAAATTACGTTGATATGATTGCAACTGCACTAAATTAAAGGTGGTATTTGGTTCTGAAATCTGATTGTTGTAAGCTCTATGGATGAAGGATGATATTTGTCAGTTGCTAACTTATGATGATAGAACATTTCTGGGGGTTTTTTTCCTCTCTAATGGGAAATTAATAATGTTAATAGAGAAATGATAATATTAAAAATAATGCAAAATCTTGCGTGAATCTTAGAATTCTCCCACTAAATACATAGCTAAGAGATATGTGTATACATATACATATAGATACAAATACATGTATGTATTTGTTATATATGTTTTATATATGTGTGTGTATGTACACACATGCACGTTTTTGTGTGTGTGTGTCGGTGTACACACACACACACGCACACATATAAATATATGTATACATAGACACAAGTGCATGTGTGTGTGTGTATATATATATATATATATATATATATATATATATGTTGTTTTATATATGCTTAATATATTGTATATGTATGTATCTGTACATACACACACACACACACACACACTCAGTGTCAGCTGAGATAGTGTACAAAGTTTTAAGCTATGTTTTATTATGAAATTCATTTTAATATAACGAAGTATATGGAAGATTAAAATGTTTCTAAAACTGGTCGGGTGAGGAAATTGCATATTTTTCTATTTTATAAGTTTTGATTCAGTGGTTAGTGACTTCTGTTATTGCTGATCTTCTTTTTCCTCTTCCTTTGTTATATATACATACACCCACCGCACATACACCTATGTTGTTTTTGAACTGCTGCATGGTAAAAGTTGTTCTTTTTTTTTTTAATCTTGATGAGTTACTGTAATGATTGAATTATCAACAAATTTTCCTTCAAATCCCCCCATGTTCAAAGAATATAAATTATGAGATGTATATATTATATCGTAAGAATGTTAATTTTAACCCTGTAGTTGCAGTGTATGAAGTGTGTATGTATATTTATGTATATTATTTGTACATGTGTAAAATACATACTCATGTATGTGTATTATTTTCATATAGGTAGCTTTGAGAGTGTGTGTGTGTGTGTAAATGAAATGAATGTGGCATAAAGAGAAATCTAGTTACAGTGAAAAGATAAAATACCTGAAGCAAGTGTTGACTGAACCTTCTAATCCCTACAACAGGCTAGAAATTGGTTCTCTCTTTCACGTCATACGTGGTTAATGTAGAACATTAAGTTTCTATTATGTGTATACAAGGCAGCAAGATGGCAGAATCATTAGCCGACCAAACGAAATACTTAGCAATATTTCTTCCAGCTTTCTTCAGGGCAGCAAGCTGGCAGAACCATTAACATGCTGGGCAAAATGCTTAGTGGCATTTCGTCCATTTTTACATTCTGAGTTGAAATTCTGCCAAGGTCGACTTTACCTTTCATCCCTTTGAGATTGATAAAACAAGTACCAGTTGAGCACTGGGGTCGATGTATTTGACTTATCCCCTACCTTGAAATTGTTGGCCTTGTGCCGAAATTTAAAACTAAAACTTCTTCCAGCTTTACATTCTGTGTTCAAATACGAATGGGGTTGACTTGGTCTTTCATCCTTACAGAGTTGATAAAAGTTAGTATCAGTTGAACACTGGGTTCAATGCAACAGGCTTATCTCTTCCCCCTAAAACTGCTGGCCTTGTGACAAATATTTGAAACAATAAGTAAGTAATCTTTATGTATAACAAATCACCACTTTTACTCTAAGTTTTATTTTCTCTAAGGTTATTAAGGGCACTATGTGAAACTTCATATATCATGTAGTGTATATAGAGTATATCCCATTTGAGATGCCATTCATGGGAAAATTTCAAAGTGGTACTACAAACTCACACATGTCACTTATATTGTGGTGAACAATACTCTCCATTAACACTTGTTTTCAGTGATGTGAACTGGACTAATACAAGCTGTTTTATCACTAACTATGATTGTTAAACTTGTTTGCATGTGAGTATAATATGTGAATGTAGTATATTAGACGAGTGAGTATGAAAGAGAGAGAGACATAGTGTATGAGAGATTTTGTAATAGTTCGACATTCTTCAGTTTAGTCCAAAGCCTATATATTTTAAATTGTTTATAAGAAATAACTGACTAGTAAGTCTAATATTACAAGAAATGTTAACTAGCAATGAACTAATGTAATTTTATAAGCAATATGAATATATTAATTAATTTACCTATAATAATTAAAATAATAGGGGCAGTATTTAAGTAGAATAGCCATTTATGTATCCTTCATAATGTACAAACACTAACCATAAGTATTATCTTAGAACAAATACTGCAGTAACTGGCCTATTGACAGTGTATTCCTTAAGTATGATATATAGATAGTTATTTTAATGTTAATAATAATGTTTTAACAAATGGATACCAAGTAAATATTTTCAGCTGATACTAATTTCTAATCACCTACCGCAAACAATCTGTTGGCTCTAAGTTTCAGTTTGTGCGACATTGGGACCACATTTGTCTTTTCTCATTGTTAGATCAATGGGTTATTTTAGAGATAGAATCTTTTTACTGAGAAATATACAAAGTATCCATTTGCTCGCTCAGTTACTCATATGCACTTATGTGCATGTGTGTGTAAGCATATACTTATGCACATGTGTATAAGCATATGTGCATACAAATGCATGTTAATTATTACCATTAATCAGGACAATTAGATTGTTTTAGCCATGGCTGCTATAAAGGCTATGTCGGAGCAAACACCTCTTATAGTTTGTTTTTATATATATTGTTTGTTTGTGTGTGTATCTGTATTCACTTTTAAAATGGTGATGGTTATTTGTTTTCCACTGTTTGTTGTTGTTTTAATATCTTACACCCTCATATCTTTTAAACTCCAAACTCTATAAAAGAAAACTAATAAATAATGTTATAATTTGCAAATTGTTGTTGATTTCTGTTTAATCATTCATATCACAAGTCTTACAGCTAAGCCAAAATAGATGAAAATTAAAGTTACATTTGCCAATGAAAGAAAAGTAAAATTAATAATTGTTATTTAAATCATGAAACCTAGCCAAAACTGTTAACCATTACTATTAATCAGAACAATTAATCTCCCTTGTTAATTGTTGCAGTTTTAACCCAGCATTGCTTTTGTGTATTCCACATTTCATTTCTTATAATGAGCATATTATTATTATTATTATTACTAGGGTAGTAGATTGGCAGAGTCATTAGAGTATCTGACAAAATGTCTTGCTGTATTTATTTGTTCCTACTCTTTAGATTCTGAGCTCAAATTCTCCCAAGATCAACTTTGCCTTTCATCCTTCTGGAGTTGATAAACTACAATACCAGTCAAGTCCTAGGACATAATTGACTGTGCTCTCCTCCCCCACAAATTTTTGGCCTTATGTCTATGTTAGAAACAATTATTTTTACTGGGGCAGTAGATGGGCAGAACCATTAAAATGTGGAACAAAATGTTTTGCAGTATTTAAGCTCTTTACATCCTGAGTTCAAATCCTGTTGAGGCCAGCTTTCATTCTTCTGTGTTCCACAAAATAAAGTCTAGTATGGTGTGCTGTTATAACAGACTGACCCCCTTCTCACAAATTTCTGACCTCCTGCCCATATCAAAATAATGTTATTACTATTATCACCAGGAAAGTGGTGTAGCAGAAATAGTACAGCAGTAGATTAAAGCCTTTACAGTATTTAATCTTGGTTTTTCAATGATCAGAATATGAATTTTACTGGTGTCAACATTGCATTTCATGCTGATTGCCAAAGTTAGTAAAATATGTACTGATCAGATAAAATATTAATTGAATTCATCTAATTACATCTCCCCTCTGCCTCTCTATAAAACTGAGGCCTTGTGCCAATGTAATAACTCATTTATTATTTTTTTCTTTTACTTGCTTGCTTTTATCATTTTGCTAATTGCTAAACAATATATTGCTAACAAAAGAAGAAAAAAGCTGTATTAAATATATACATATATATATATATATATATATATATATATATATGTAATATACTTCATTTATTATTTAGTTCCATACATTTTCTTTATTTATTTGAATATGTATGTTTATATGTGTATAAATATTTAAGTCTGAACTCTCTCCTGTCTACGGAAGGAGCTACTTCTGTATTTATACATTTGTAAATATTTGATGAAATAGTTCTTATTTTATCCTTTATTTTGCTAAAATTTATTTGACAAATTAACCGCGTCTAAAAAAAGTCTCTTTTACTTTCCTTTTTTTTTTTTTTTTTTGGGTTTCTTGAAAAAATTTATTAAAGAAAAATTTAATTGAAAATTGGTGGATATTTAAAAATTAATACGAAAATAAATGAGTAAGTAGGAGAAGCAAGTGATAGTTGGGTATCATTTACTCTACTTATTAGCATGCTAACCATCCTCATCTCCAATGAATACTTGTAATGAAGATGTTAATTATCTCTAATTACCAATCTAATTTTGCCCACATATGCTGACATTATATACTTATTGGATAATAATTATAATTTATTTGCTAAAAATAATTTGCAAATTATTCCTTCATTTTTGCCAAAAGCAAAGAAAAAAAGTGAAAAAAAAAAAAATTGAAGAGAGGATCAGAATATTTTTTAATAAAAGTCATGTATTTATTTTGTGACATTTTTTTTTTTTTTAATGTAATTTTCTACCATGGAAGTACGTAAGCAATGATTTCGGACATGGAGCTCTGGTTCATATCAGTGAGATCCATGAATGATGGTTTCTGTCTACCATGGAAATGTGTTCTCTTGTATTACTACATATATATTTAATTATAATGCATACACATATATACGTACATAAATATGTATATGTGTGTGTATGTATGGATGTATGTGTGAATATTTGTATGTGTGTATATTTGTGTTTGTGTGCATGTATGTATGTATATATATATATATATATATATATATAATTATAATATGTATATAATATATATATGTATGTATATAATATATATGTATGTATATATTATATATATATATTTATGTATGAATATATATATATATGTATGTATATATATATATATATATATATTTATGTATGTATATATATATATATATATTTATGTATGTATATATATATATATATATATATTTATGTATGTATATATATATATATATATATATTTATGTATGTATATATATATATATATATTTATGTATGTATATATATATATATATATTTATGTATGTATATATATATATATATATTTATGTATGTATATATATATATATATATTTATGTATGTATATATATATATATATATGTATGTATATATATATATATATATTTATGTATGTATATATATATATATATATTTATGTATGTATATATATATATATATATTTATGTATG